>NC_041219.1:21239533-21272200 GCF_002837175.3 Physeter macrocephalus
CCCCTCCCGTTGCAGAGCGCAGGCCCCGCGGCCATGGCTCACGGGCCCAGCCGCTCCGCGGCACGTGGGATCCTCCCAGACCGGGGCGCGAACCCGGTTCCCCTGAATCGGCAGGCGGACGCGCAACCACTGCGCCACCAGGGAAGCCCTAAATATTTTAATGTAAGGAAGTCGGTGCTTTCACAATACTAGGAAGAGCAAAGGAAGCAATCAGATACCACCAGTCAGTTTATAGCACCAAGATTTGTGTTTCACCAGATCTTGTGACAGGCCATTGCCAGTCTAAAGACTCTCTAGGAAGCTGATAGCAATTCTCGCAAACTTCAGGTTGTTCTCAATTCCTCACTAGGTCGCTCTTGTGAATCTCATCTCTGCTCAAAAGTAAGCTTACTATTGCCAATGAAAAACAATATGGACCCTTCTTTTGTAATGCTTTCTAAATCTCTGCGGATTTCCTCTTCTTGGGAAACTAGTCCAGATTCAAGGAAAAAAGATTCTAGAAATTTTGTTTCTCACTTTCTTCTACAGTTTTGTAGAGAATATAGAAGGGGGAGGGGTGATATTGAGTTGGTAAATGATAATCCAGCACAAAAAGCTTAAAAATTAGAGTTACTGGGCTTCCCTGGTGGCGCAGTGGTTACGAGTCCGCCTGCAGATGCAGGGGACACGGGTTCGTGCCCCGATCCGGGAAGATCCCACATGCCGCGGAGCGGCTAGGCCCGTGAGCCATGGCCACTGAGCCTGCGCGTCCGGTGCCTGTGCTCCGCAACGGGAGAGGCCACAGCAGGGAGAGGCCCGTGTACCGCAAAAAAAAAAAAAAAAAATTAGAGTTACTAAAAGAAAACCAGAGTGAAATACTTAATCTCAGATCTGCCATTCTGACTTCTCTTGCATTATCATTTACTCTGTATTTTCCATATTATTTCTCTCTCTTTGCTATTGGGTAGGTCTTTTCCAGTAGGTTATAAACTTCCCACTGATATCTGGCTTTATTTTATTTTAGAGGATATTATAATTTCCTTTGAAATTAGGGCATAAATGTGTATGTCCTTCACCTATTATCTATCACCTGTGTATAACTGATATAATTTTTAATTTCTTCTAGTAACAGATAGGATATATGTAGGATATTGAAGAGGGCATTACTGTGTTTTTGAGACATCCTTCAATATGCCAAAACACCCATAACCACATGGAAAATCTTACATTGCTAATCGGTTTGTACTAGAGATCACAAAATACAAAGAACATACAAGGAAATAAAAATCACTAATAAGGTAAATGAGATTTTTGTCTTTTAAACACTTTGAAAAGCAGCTCCAAATTTATGATTATAGAACATGGATTGTTTTCCTGAATATATATCCTGAATTATGAAGGTACTAAGAAATTATTGCCACATGAAGAAAAGCCTAGACTAGGTAAATATGGAGAATAAATTCTAATTTCTGAAGTATTTAGAAAATCATATTACCTACTCCTGCCATTTTCACTGGCTCTAAGTTTCCCATTAAAGTCTCCTGCAGCTTTCTCTGCCCTTACTATATTATTCTGGCAGTTGGAAGAGATGGAAGTATGTCATGGTATCAGTAACATACACATAATTTAAAAGAATTATTCTTGAAGTTTACAATCTGGTTGAGGAAACATGAAATTATTACATTTAACAATCAGATAATACAAGTAAATGCAGATGTAGTATATTTTAATATCATTTTAATCCTACACTACACTATAAGACAAAGGGATGATGATTATGTTTTATTCATTTTTGTATTCTCAAGTCAAATATATTTCTCTGACACATTTAGGTAGTCATTAGATGATTGATCAATGAATCAATGTAGCCCGTAAGACTTGTTTATTGGTAACATAAATTTAACACAATCTTCTAGCTTCTCTTTTAGGGGTAAAGGATTTTTGTTTTCTATCGCAGGATTTGGACTAAGGATTGGAATACCCTATTAGATCGCCTATGGACTAGAAAGGATAAAGTGAGTAGTCTGAACACAGGTCTAAATGATCAATAGGCTTCCATCTACTCTCTAATATAACCTGATTTTGAAGTGTTAAGTAGGATAGGTGAAATTTTTCCTTTTGACTTGGTGTTATTTTAACGGGCATTTCTAATTTTTCTATCCATTTTAAGATCTCTTATATTATGTACTCTTTCCTTGTTCATGAATTTCGAGGATGCTTTAAATACATGAATGAGGAAATGAAATAGTGGTATAGCTCACTTGTAATATAAGATATTTGAAAAGATAGTGAGCAAAAACTGATGAGAACAAAGTGTTGAAATGGTGTGAAATGGACTGGTACCGAATGAAATTGGTATAGGGAAGTGTGAGAGCCATCCTGAGTCCTGGAAAGGAAGCGAAGCATGATGGAAGTTGATGGAAGGTAATGCAGAAAAGAAGGGCATTAGCCTAACATTACCAAGGTGATTACCACACTCTGGTGCAAAATAATTCAGTGGAAACACTTTTTCTCATCTATTTCAATTTTCCATGCAATTGGTCATCTGACAGCTACAGTATAGCTTCCCAAGTTCCTTACTAAAGAGGGTTTTCTGAATGATTTCAAATGCATATTAGTAAGGGTCAAGGAATAAGAAATTAAAATTGCTCTGCTATTAATTTGTAAGAATAATGGTCAAGCATGCATAATCTCTACTCAAAACAAATTTAGGGCTATTTCTTTGCTCATTTTAGGGTCTATGTCCAGAATTGGGATTATATCTGGAGTTTGCTGCCTAAATAGTTTGGGATAAAGTCCACAATTTACAGTGAAAACAAATACTTACAAGGTATTCTCAATTTTGTAAAAATCAATGAAAGAAATTGTGAAAGCTGCTCCTAAGCAAGGATAACTGATGGATTGTTTTTTCAGAAGGACTGGATTTACCTTTCACATGATATCATTGATGAAGTGTGAAGTTATATAGAGAGCTTTGTACACTAAGGCCATAGACAATAACTGTCCCTCATTACCCCAAGAATGGGCCATATACAATGAATAATTACTTAGGCTATGAATATTATTATCCAATATTTGGTACATGGCTGGACCAAATGACACTTTAAAAGGATGCTTTCAGACTAAAGTTGATAAACTCCAATTCTTCTACAAGATTTTTGGCAAGAACAATGTATGTAAACATTGAATATTCTATCTTATTTGGAAATACCTCTTTATGCGGAAATAATCCCCAAGAGGGGAGTATGGGAAGAGTCTAAATATAAGTTAACTTTTAAAAAGTCTCCAAAGTGAGTGTTCATTTTTAGTCACGGAGGCTTTGAATTATTGAAGTTTTCCTCCTTTCATAGTCTCCTGAAAACTACATACATACAATGTCATATGCAATGACATAGCATACAATGTCAACTTTTAATAGTCAAGAATCTTGATGTATTTAGTGAGTAGTAACTCTGCTGCCTTGAGCCTGAATGCAGGGCAGGGTCATTTACTACCCAACTTGAATATATTGAGATGAAGAGATGCACATAAAATACTACACTGCATATAACAATGTTAACAGCTACTGGAAAAAATGCCAAAAGTTTCATTTGTGCATAGAAAATGCATGAATTATTAAAATGCATAGAAATTTCATAAACTATATTTAGCAATTAAGTTTACAAACTGTTTTTTCTTAGGTTCTAGAAAAAAGTTGGAGAAAAAATATTATGCAATATCCAGAAAAAATATATATTTTTTAGTTGTTTCAAAATTAACAATACATAGTCATTGAAGAAAATTTAGAAGATACAAATAAAAGAAAAAATAAAAAGAATTTACCAATTTTACCAGTTAGAGCTAAAATTTATAATATTCACTTGTTATTGCAAGAATTAAATCTTACTGAGAATATCTAGGTTATTTCTTTGTAAATTTAGGAGAATATCCATGATGAATTAAAATATTGTGGGGCTGCGCAAGAAATATTTGTATGCTTCTGCTCAGTTAGGGCTTTTTTTCTGAACAAATTTTACTAAAACTTTGGACCTGGGCCAAGAGAGAAGCCCTTAGAAGTTATGCTATGATGGAATATCTGTTTCATGAGAACTCTATAGACATTTACCATTCCAGAGGTAAGTGTTTATATTTCAAGCAGGTATGAGATCTGAAACTATGTAGACATCCCCTAGGATGGAAAGCTAGAGACACTGGTCTCATCTTTCCAAGGTTAATAACCTAGGATCCTTCCCAAGCTAAATTGTTTACGCTAGGGAGCAAAAGCTTTCTCTCTCTTTCTCAAGAGAAAAGAAGTGACAGCTGTTCCTCTTCTATTTAACCAGTCAGATTAATCTTTTAAGAGTTGCTTGCCTGTAGTACAAAATCCCGTGCATGTATAGTGACATAATCTGCCTCTCATCACTTCACGTAAAGAGGAAGTTGGGGCCTGGGGAACTAAAATGATTACTTACTATAAATAAATAATAATCTTTTATGCTTTAGAAATGTGTGTTTGTGAGATATATATATATACACATACATATATATATATATTTCAACAGGAGTTTTTTGGTAAGAACTGAACTTGATAGTTTTTTGTCAAAATCATTTCATTCATTTTTTGAATGAATTTGTCAAATTCATTCTTTGTTTTGTCAAACTATTTATTCTTGATACCCAATTGATTATAGGGAGAGTGTGACTGTGTGAATAATAATAGTCATTATTGTTGAGCACTGGATTTAATACTTGGAATTTATTAGCTCATTTAAATTTTGTTACCACACTACATTTTAGGCACTATTATTATTGTATTTTTTATAAAAGTGTGAATTCAGTCTTAGGAAAGCTAAGTAAGTCATCCAAAGTCACACAGTTATTTAAAGGTGAAAATGAGATCCTAAACTAGTCAGTCTGATTCTGCACTATTCTAGCTTTAATTTAGCCATACAACATCAGATAAGAAATTGGTGCAACTATTTTTTTCTTACAGATATGAAAATGCTATATTTGTGATGAATAAACTGAAAGAAACATCCTGATTTCCAATTTTTTCCTATATAGTCACTTTCTCTCCATATTTTATAAAATGGTGGACTTAAGTACTGAATATAATGGTCTTGAAGTGGTTTCAAATTATATTAATTCTAAAGTTATTTCCCCATCCAACCTAAAACTTACATCCTTCTGAATTTTCTTTTACAATTAGAGGCATTAATACCCACCCAGTTAACTAATCTAGAAACAGAGTAGTCAGCATTGTTTCTGAAAAAATTTAATACTTATAAATATTTGTGGGTATGGGAAGATGTCTACTAATCCTTTGATATTTTTTCACTGAAAGAGTGAGTCTGAGGCACGCTCTGTATCTTCTTTGACCAATGAGATACAGCAGAAATAATGCTATGCCAGCCTGGTCTAGCCTGGACCAGCAGCTTCCTCTTAATGTTTCTTGAACACTGCTCTTGAAGCTGTGTATCTCCATGTATGGATCCCAACTACATTCCTGCAGTGATGCCATGAAATTTGGAGACCACTTGAAGAGGGAGAGAGCCTCATGCAACCCCAGCCTTCCTGTCATCACAAACAAGGGGCCAGGAATATGAATGGAGTCATTCTGGACTCTTCAGACCATATAATACACTAACTGAACTGAGTGATATCATTCAATGCCACATGATGCAGAAAAATCATTCAGGTAAGAATTTCCATAATTCTTGACGTACAAAACTATTGTTGCAGGGTCATTAAATAAATGTAATTTAATCATCTGTTCTGAAGTCAGGCTACCTGTGTTCAAAGCTGGTTATGCATTTAACTAGTTTTGTGAATTTGACAAGTTATTTTTCTATCTTATGCCTCTCATTCTTCATTCACACCTCATACTCAACACATCAATGAATCCCACTGTTATTATCTCAAAATATATCCTTAATTCAACTTTCCCAATTATTTCTATCATTACTTTCATGTTATAAACCACCATACTTTTGATTTAGATTATGCCAGAGGACTTCTAATTCTTCTCCCTGATTCCTTTCTTAACTTCTACTTCCACCATAGGCAGCAAATATGTATTGAAATACGTGTTGGATAATGTTATTCTTTGGCTCAGAAACTTCCAATGCTTCTTTATCTCATTCAGAATAACATTCAAATTCCTTAACGTGGCCTATAGCATCCCAGAAAATCTGGCCTTTTGTTATTCCCATATCTAATTTCCTTTTCTCCTTCTTTCATTTACTTTTCAGCCATACTGACTTGTTTGCTCTTCTTTATTCACCCTAAGTGTTTTTCTACCTTGCAGCAATTACACTTGTCATTTCCTCTTCCTGGAATAGTCTGTGTTATATGATTTTTCATTTTCTTTTTAAATTTTCTGCTCAAATATTAACAGATACCTTCCATGTCTATCGTCCAAGAGACATCTATTGTACCTTTGAATTTCTCTATCCACTTATTTTATTTCTTTCAAATACTATTTCATGACCTGTCTTATTTGTTTATTGTTTCTTATATCCACCCAAGTATAACTTTCATAAGATTAGGAATGGTATCTATTTTGTTCATTGTCAGTGAAGTAAATATTGTATGAAAGAATGGATTTTGTATATCAGAATAAAAAACAATAAAGGTTCATAAAATAAAAATAAAATATAGCTATTTTGACAAAACCACATGGCCTTTGTCTTGACTGAAAGAGCAGAAGTGATTTTATCATATATTGTATTGAAAGTAATCTGTATGAAACTGGCAAAAGCCAATTATATATTAATGGCACTGCCTTTATGTTATTCTTATTAATAATTCTCATTGACCATAGAGAATACTGGATTCATAATATTCAGAGTTGCACGCATTTGGAATATAAATTTGCATAAACTATGCTAATATAATAGCTAATACTTTATTTAGGGAAGCCAAGTCCTCACAAAATAATATATTAGAGCATTTGCAAAAATGCCTATGGTTCTCATATGAAGATAATTTAATACATTTCACAGGTGATATGACTTTTTGCAATGTATTAAAGCACATATATTAAAAATGGCATTTAAATGGTGCACAAATGAGTGTCTTGTTCCTGTTGCTGTTTGTTATTTTAATGGCATTAATATTTATTAGTTCATCTTGCCTACATTTCATATTTCTCAAGTGATATGAAAAGTCTTTAATTTTCCTTTGAAGTTTGGAAAGAGACAATTAAGAACCACAGGAATCAAGTACCTCGCTCTCCAAGAAGGTATAGAGAAGGAATATAATTTGACAAGTAAAGAGGCCTGGTTAAAAGGGCATCCCACAGATGTGATTAAAACTTTCAAGATTAAATCTGTTCTTTTCTCTTTATGAAATTGGCATTGAAGAAAGAGCTGCCATTTCTAGGGTATGATTTTACAAAGATTTATTATATTATATGCTATTCAATATTTGAACAGCATATTAATTATATGCTGTTCAAATATTGTCATTGAATAATACATCTCTGATTAGAAAAAAAACAACTTGTGCTGTGGAGCATGTGGGAAAAATATTACCTGGATAATATAATTAATAGCCTGTCCAGAGATCAGGGATCGGGATGTATGCTGATATTTCAATTCCAAATACTCTATATGAAAGATGGACTGCTCAATATATCTTTCATGTAAGAAGTTTATGAGATTTCCTTAATAACTTATCAGGTCGTATAAGACCTTACCGTGTGAAATAGCTGGCATTGCTTCATTTTAGCTATACCACCATGGCCCTGCAACACAGTGTAGCTAGGGAATGAAGTGTGATAGCAACGTTCATATTCTCACTAGCTCTTGTGCAAGAGACAATAATAGCTTCTATTGTATCTTTGACCTTTTGTCCTGGTTAGTATTCCACTCTCTGGTAAATGAAATATCTCTTGGAATAAACTATAATAACTGGTATAATAATGCCTTTTTAATCCTAAATTACACAATCTTTTGTGTTCAGTAAGTCAAATTAATGGAATTTATCTAAAGGATTCATCTCAATTAGATACATCATAATCCATCTTCCAAAGCAACAACTCAAGACATTATTATAATTATGCAACTATAGTATCAAATTACTGAAAACTCATAGTTTATGTATCCAACCAAAACTTTATGTAATAAGGTCTCCTTCAGTTTACAAATTCATGATCCCTCTGTTATAAGGACAATAACTTTGACCTTCTAGCAGTAGAACATACATTTTCTTCTTCTTTCTTTTATTGGAACAGTGACCAATTTTTCACTGCTTATTTGTAATCTTTGAAATAACAGAACTGGACATGTTTTCAGATATAAGTCTCACATTAAATTCCCTCTCTTCACCCCTACTTTGCCACTGTCCTTAACCCAAGGCACCCTATCAATCAGACAGTATTCTTTCCAGTGATGCTATATTCCATCCTGTCCTAGGACTTACATGCATATTTTCCCTCTTCTGAATACCAGTTCTGACCTAAGTAATACTGAGTTGTGATTTCTTTCACTTAAAACAATTTTAGCAAATAAATTTGAAAAGGTGATGAGAAATGAATAGCCTGCAAAGAGAGTTAGACTTGGGAGAACAGAAAAAAGGTCAATTTAAAATACATATTGGGTAGTTCCCTGGTGGTCCAGTGGCTAAGACTCCACGCTCCCAAAGCAGAGGGCCTGGGGTTCGATCCCTGGTCTGGGAACTAGATCCCACATGCATACCGCAACTAGGAGTTCACATGCCGCAACTAAAGATCCTGCATGCCACAACTAAAGATCCCACATGCTGCAACTAAGACCCAGCACAGCCAAAATAAATAAAATAAATAAATATTTAAAAAGAGAGACTATTAAAATACATAATGTAAATAAAGCTGTTAAATATGCAAAGCATCTTACAAATATTGTCTTTTGTTTTCAGGAAAAAAGTTACATAACAAAGAGATAGTAAAAGTAAAGTTATCAAGTTTCATTTAAGCCTGGCATAATTAGAAGAAAAGGAAGGAAAATTAGACCTTGATAATTTAGGAAAAAACAATCAAGAAAGATCTTTAAGGAAATAAAAGTAATTTACTTGAAGTTTGAAGGGTTGAATGGAAGTACACAGGTATGAAAATGCTGGATTCAGTGGTAACTGGAGAAATTTAGACAGAATGAAACTGTGGAGGGTGAAACCAAAACAGATTCCTACATGTTGGATATTGTATTGAATAAGACCATATGGCTCTTATTTACATGTATGTACGCATTCTACATCAATTGTTCACAAGGTAACAGCTTTTAGCATTCTAAGAGAAAGTCCCAGTTTGTAGCCTTAGGAGATTACCTGAAATTGCCTTCCATCAAGTCATTTGCTTACCATTACCTTCTGTCTCTATATCTTTCTTCTGGTCTGTTTTCTTTATGACTGAATGCCATTCTTTAGAAGTGGCTTTTGTTAAGGCATTTTGTCAATAAACTCATTAACTTTTTTTGGCTTAAAATTATCATATTTTATTTCTATTTTTGAATATTTAGCTGCATATTTAATTCCAGATAGACATTTATTTCCACTTAGTGCTTTTAAGGTGTTATTACCTTAATAATACCTTTGGCTTGTGGCTAATGAGAAGTCCATATAAATCTAATTGCTATTGCTTTTTATGGAATCTCTTTTCCCTCATTGTTTAAAATCTATTTTTATGGGCTTCCCTGGCGGCGCAGTGGTTGAGAGTCCGCCTGCCGATGCAGGGGACACGGGTTCGTGCCCCCGCTGAGCCTGCGCGTCCGGAGCCTGTGCTCCGCAATGGGAGAGGCCACAACAGAGAGAGGCCCGCGTACCGCAAAAAAAAAAAAAAAAAAAAAAAATTGTTTTTATGATTAACATTTTGCAATTACACCATGGTGGTACTATTCTCAACCAGTACCCAAGAATGTAATATTTGCTTTCAGTTCAGTATTTTGCTAGTAATGGAAGATCTAGTGGTTTCCACTTGTATTTTCCTATAACATTGGCTTTATTGTATGTGTCTGAAAGCCAGTTGTCGCTTCAGCCAGTTGTAGAGTAAGACTATGTATTCAGGAACTGAGGGAAAATCAAAGACCACCCAGACCTATTGTAACATGGATTCAGCTCACAACTCTATCGATCATTTGACCTTCATAATTTTCCTCTCTAACAATGGATCACCATGGTGTTTGGGGTATCCAGGGATTATTGTAAATGTATAGCCTCACCAGACATCCCTGTTTTGTTTTAGATTTCCCCCGAGCACAGTCATCATGTTAAGTGCTACATATTTCTTTAAGGAAGCTGAGGAGAAATAGTTAAAGCACATACTCTTTGCAATACTGCAATATAGTCCCTAAAGGGGATTCAGTCTTTACATCATTCAAGGGACTCTGCATGTGTGAACTGGCTCATCTGGAAATTCAATGTGGGACACTGATTTTCCATTATGTTAATTCATTTTAGATCTCTTCTACCAGATCTAGAATTTTTAGTATACAGAATAAGCAATATTTTACTAGCCAGTTCACTGACAATGATGTCAACAAATTATATCATTGAATACCTCAATTTGCTCTGCTGTCTATTACTGTAATTTGCCTGCTTTGTCTCTGGTTTGTAAGTGCTGTTACTTGAACTCTGTGACTCCAGGGTCACATTGAGGCAGGAAAAAAGTGGACTTCAGCCTGGACACTTACAACTAGCCTACTGTTTGCATTTCCTGAGACAGGAGATAGGTGGGCTCCAGATTAGGTATTTACAATCAGCCTCCTGTTTGCTCTCCAAAGTGGAAGTAACAACAGAAACAGGGTAAATAGCCAGGCTTTGTCTCCTGTGGACACCTTAAGATAACAGTCATGGCAGGAACAGAGAGGGGCTAAACCCTGTTTTGAGTACAGGATCAAGAGGTCATATATTTCCCATCCTTGGGGCAAGTGAAACATTGTACATGTGCAGAAAGGCTCCTTGGAGGTCAAAAAGGAGGGGGAACCACCCCATAATATGTGATGCTAAGGCCACCCCATAGGTCTCTGGGCTGGAATCCATCTTGGGAAAAAGATGTGCACACATGGTGGGGAGGGTCCTAGGGCAAGGCAGGTGTGGAAAAAGAAACCAGATAATTGGCCAAAGGTAAAAAAATACCTGGAAGAACTGCCCTATACAGATGACTTAAGCTCCTCTTTCCTGCACTCCTCATTAGGGAGGACACCCACACCCTTTCTCTCCAGATGTGCACCTCTGCCTTGCTTCTATCTTAACTAAACAAACTGTTTCTCTGTGTGCTCTACCACTTGTTGTTGTGCTATGTCACTAATAATAAACTTTGTACCTATTTTTACAGTTTTTGCCTCCGTGAGAAATGCATTTTACACTGGGGGCAACAGCCAGGGGGTCCAGTGGCTAGGATTCCTAGTTTTCATCCAGGCTACCCAGGTTCAATTCCTGGGCAGGGAATTAAGATCTCGCTTCACACCACCGCTCACTGCTGCCTCTCCGAGATCAACATCATCTCTCCCCAAACCTCAGAAAACTCATTTCAATATTGTCATCTACCACTATAATCTTTAGCTTTCATAATATAGCCACTATAGAGTTTTCCAAAAATTCTGGGGCTCTCCTCACTGATATATCTTTGAATACATCAGTGATAAAGACACGTCTTATGAGTACTCAAATTTATATTGGTAGGGTGTGGCTGAGGCTGTCACACATGACAAATGCTCAATTCCTAGCCTCCTAAGATTATGAATAAATTCTTTTACATTATTGCCTTGTATCTTTATTTATTCTAAGCCACTATAATAAATTCATCTTGATCCAGTGTTGTGATATTTCTGTCCTGTTCTAACACTCTTACAATACATGCTCATCCATAATCCCAAAGTTTTACCACCCTTCTCCAAGGTAACTAGCTGTCTTAAGTCTTTATTGAGTATTCAATTATGAAGAGGCTAATCTCCACAGAGAAGGAAAGCTTGCTTTTGTTGACAAGAGGACTCAGAATCTTTTGAGAGTTCAAATTATTTAGTCATTATAATCTTCTCAAATTCTCTCATTCCAAATTTCAGGCTCTTACTTTCTCCAGAAAAAGGTCCTGATTTTTCTTTTTTTTTTTTTTCTTTCTTTTGTTTTTTTGGCCATGCCATGTGGCTTGCAGGATCTTTCCCCAGGAATTGAACCTGGGCCCCAGCAGTGAGAGTGCCAAGTCCTAACCACTGGACTGCCAGGGAATTCCTGGTCCTGATTTTTTGAATAAGAGACCCAGTGATGCTTTGAATTCAACACGTGTTGTAATTCTGTAAACCGCAAGATCAAGCATTGAGTCTGGTTTTCAGATCATTGTTCCTGTGATTACAGCAGATAAGATATCCTACCCAGTTAGTAAAGAAATTCTCTGGTCTCTGATTTGTGTATTTCAAATCTTCAGCCTTTCATTTTCTTTCTGTACTCTCCATAGTGCAGGAAGACAGCCATCAAACTTGTGCTTATATTTATTATTTCCTTCATAGTATTCCAATACAAAAGGCAGTTTGTCTCCCAAAGTGCTGCCTTGAAAGGGGATAAGTTAAATAATTTGTTTCATAACAGAAGCTACATGCCATGAACTATCAGTATCCCACTGTCTGTTAGCAACATGTTTATTATGCTTCCTAATCTAACCCAATTAAGTAAATAATCTCAGATTTCTATTTTGTGGTTAACTTTCTAATTTCTTATATCAAATACTACATAATTTATGAGGAGTTAGGAAAACAAACACCAATGTAGATATTTTAAACAAAAAGAGATTTAGTATAGGAAACTGAAGGTTTTCACACGTTTGAAGGGCTAGAATCTGCTTCTGAGGACCTGAAATGGCTGATCGACGAAAGGGTCCCAAAAGGGGTAGGAAGACTTAACCTCCAAGTGTTCATGTTCCAAATTATTTCCCTTAATTGTAGGGATCTATCTAGAATCCTGCTAGAAAGAGAATATGAGAAATGTAGTTCAGGTTTTTTAACGTTTATGCTCATATGAAGTGCTCTGAATGAATGGGAAAGTACTGAGTATCAACAAACAATATCTGACACAGTTCTCTAGGGTACAGGTTCTGATAAGAGCCACAGGGCAGTCATTCCATTTGTTCATGTTTCTACCACCATCCTTTTCAGGTCCCTATTTGATTCTGACACTAGACAACTATCTTTTCTTGAAAGAATATGTATAGATGTAATCAATCTCTCTCTCTCCCCCACCCTCCTCTCCCTTTCTCTTTCTCTCTCTGCCCCTCTCTCTTTCCCTGTCTATCTCATCTATCTATTGTTAAAAGATAAACTGAGGAATATTAAAAGTTTTAAGAATATCTTATCAGTTTTCAGCTGGGACAAACAACAAATATTCCATGGTAGGACTGAATAACCCCATGGACACAAGGGGCATCCCCAAAGACGCTACAAAAGACACTTCCCTCTCAAGATCCAGAGCCACTCCCAAAGACAACCAAACGAAAAACAATTCCCCTGACGGCTGGCAAAAGAAGGATTCTAGCCACCAATGGAGTGCAACCCACATCTCTGTCTACATATTTTGGGGGGCCCCCAACCTAACAGTGAAGCTGCCTGAACACATAAGAACCCACATGTCCCAGTCAGGCAGAAAGCCAAGTCAAGCTCTCAGGACACAAAACGAGACAAACAAGAAGGCGATAGCTGTCCCAGGGAGAGAAAAGGTCGACAACCAGTGGTACCCGAAAGCAAATTCACAAGTCACGCTTCAAAGATTTAGTTCTCACACATGCTTTTTGCCTGCCAATCTGAAAGGAAAGGACAACGTGAAGGTTTCCCCTCCTCTCGCGACCAGGCACCACAGATAGAGGCCTAGGTGAGCTGGCTTTGATAAAAATTCTTACCCTTTGCCGGCTTCTTCCAGTTTCCCCAGGATTCTGCAGGCTCCTGAGCGCGAGAGGCGTCCCGGTGGGTCTCATGCTGGTCACAAGCAGCTGAAGAGGAGGGAAAATGGTTTTCCCTCTACGCTTTGTAGTGAGCTCTTGGCTGAGACCCTTTTTCTTTGAGGCGCCTCCTAAATGGATAAACTAATCTAGGTTAAAGGTTCTCTCCTGTGGCCACAGTAATTCAGGATTATCTTGGGTAAGATTAACGTGCTTGTTCAGCCTCAAAACAAAATTATATTCACCTGACGCCTTACCCATGGCTCAGTCCAGCTTCCGTCGGATCCAGTCCGACCCGGAACCAGTCCCCTTTCTAACTCGTCTGTGGTCGGAACCTCTAGCCGTAAGAATTCTTACCCTTTGCCGGCTTCTTCCAGTTTCCCCAGGATTCTGCAGGCTCCTGAGCGCGAGAGGCGTCCCGGTGGGTCTCATGCTGGTCACAAGCAGCTGAAGAGGAGGGAAAATGGTTTTCCCTCTACGCTTTGTAGTGAGCTCTTGGCTGAGACCCTTTTTCTTTGAGGCGCCTCCTAAATGGATAAACTAATCTAGGTTAAAGGTTCTCTCCTGTGGCCACAGTAATTCAGGATTATCTTGGGTAAGATTAACGTGCTTGTTCAGCCTCAAAACAAAATTATATTCACCTGACGCCTTACCCATGGCTCAGTCTAGCTTCCGTCGGATCCAGTCCGACCCGGAACCAGTCCCCTTTCTAACTCGTCTGTGGTCGGAACCTCTACCCGGTCCGCTTTCTAAATCGGACCCGGTCCAACCTTAGACCCGGTCTGGTTTTTAAGCCAGACCCAGTTCAACTCCAGCCAGTTTCTGTACCCGGTCTGGAAAATAAATGTTCAAAAAGGCCTGAAAGCTAAGACGAAAGCTGAGACAAAAGCCGTGGAGGCTCCGCGAGGGACGCACCCAGCACCTCCTGAGGCGGGAGAGGCAGCGAGCTCAGGGCTCAGCAGGTACCACGTCTGGTTGCTCGTTGCTCCTGGGGCCGTTGGGGGTCTCCTTCGGTCCCCGCTTCTTACTGTTACTAACAGAACTGTTAAAAGATAAACTGAGGCATAGAAAACATTTTAAGACTTTATTTGAGCAAAACTCAATTCAAATCAGGCAGTATCTAGTCTAGCAGATAGAAAGGAGCTCTGGGAACTGTTCAAAATGAAAGACATTTATAGGCAGAAGGGAGCAGGAAAGAGGAAAATAAAGGAGGCAAAAAAGTGGGTTGGTTATTGCAAAGTTGGTTGGTTATTGCAAACTTACTTTCTTTTGGCAGATGTCTTTTGGCAGTGGTCTGTCAGGCAGATGACCTCACTAATGCTGATCTGGTGATTCCTGATTGACCGGTTTAAGGTTCCATTTCTGAGACAGCCAAAACTATAATTAAGTCTCAGTTTGGTGACATGGGGCTTAGCATAAGCAACTCCATTTAGGACCTATTGCCTTGTTTTTAACACTATCAATATATATTCAAGCATGTTTAAGTAGTTCTGGCTATAGGTTTTCTTCATTATCTCGGTCTGGAATCTGTAACCAAGATTATTTATTTTCATGACAGTGAATTAAAATGCATATTAATAGTCCTATTTGAGGAAATTGTGATGCATAGAGTTCCAATCAACTACATCTTATCAGTATATGTCTAATCTAGATTTGTCATCTGGCCCCAGGACCAGGTCTCCTTTCATATCACAGCTGCCACAATACTGGCAATAGGGGTATCATCTATCTCCAGGTTTAAGCATATTCTAAGTGATTACATAATGGAAATAAAATCTACCACTCTTTATATCCTTAGTTTCTTCTTTCAATAATACACTTTGCCTGATTCTGTGGAATATAAGATAAAGAGGAAATAACTCCTAACCTCAAAGCATTTAATTTCAGTGGTATAAGACAAATAAGTAAATGACTATCTTAAAACAAAATAAGATATTAGGACAAGATCATGCATAGAGTGAATAGAAGAAAGATTCCTAACCTAGATGATTCTGTTTGTGGAAAATGTTAGAGATGACCTTTCAGGAAGTCATATCTAAGCTGAATCTTAAAATAACAGCAGATTATACCAAGTGAAGAGAGAGGGTTGTGATAAGTGCACTGCTCAGTGTACTGCTTAAGAGAAACTTCTATGTAGAATATAGTTGACAGCTCCAGCTGACAACTACAGATCCCTGTGGATCTACTATTAAGTTCCTACCAAAGTCACATTTCCCTCTGGGCTGTTCTCAGCTAATGATTAAGCACAGCAAGTTCTTTAGTACTTGTCCCTTTCTGCCAGATGTGGGATTCCAGGAATGAGCAAGGTTTGCTTAAAGAGTCCACATTGGTCTGGCTGAGACATTCTTAGAACTTTGCTGTAGTCTGAATTACTTCCTACCCAATCCTACTGTTTCCTCTCTCTTTTCACAAGTATCATATTTATACTGTGATCTGAAGGGTCTCCATACTACTACTTTGTCCTAGTTTATCCTTTATAGGCATTCCCGCAAAAAAATATCTATCATATTTATTCTGTCTTGGTGTCAGCTTGCAGACAACCCAAAATGGCACAGCTAGTTCTGCGAATGTTCAGAGAAAGGGATTTTAAGGGTGGCTGATTTATAACCCAGTTGGTCATGTTCCAAGTGAATGTGGGACATGGATAATCTCTGCCACAAGGTGGTAGTCCAGTTGCTAAAGATTTCATCATTTGGTGACCTGTGAAATCATCCTGGTGAGAGGACACCTTGCCAATGTGATCATTCTACCATTTGAAACATATGGGGGACAATGATGGCCAGAAAAGTGGATGCCTAACAGAAGGATAATGAAAACACTGAGGTAGATTAACAAACAGTTAAGGATTATGTTTGAAATCCAGTCTTTTCATAGCTATCCTATTAATACGCAGCTGTCTTTCAGGTATCAAATATTCTTATCCAGATGTGAGTACAGAGTACATAATAAAATTCATTATGTTCAATAAATAAAAATTAACCTTGAGTACAAATAATTTGTATTGGAAAAGTAAAAGTCATAATATTTCATTGGCTCATGAGACAAATTTTGTGGAATTTTGTCATAATCTTTAAGAAATAATTTATTTTCCTTCTTAGTTATGGATTAATCTATATGTAGACAGGGTGTGTGTGTGTGCATGTGTGTGCAAATACACACATTCTCACATACATGTGTGCATGTGTGTACTATTTGGTTTTTTAACTTAGAATTAGTTCCCAGAACCTTAGGTAAACGTTTGGTTACAAATCCATCATTCTGTATCACACATTATAAGAAAATTTTGCCAGTTCCAGAAACAAAATGAACTTAATTCACTCATGCTCAATATGGCTCTTCCTTAGACCTTTCATCAGATGCATTCAGAGCATACCAATATTCCTGTCTTAAGCCTAAATCCTCAGATGTTTCTCTACTTCTCTCTTAGCATCAGAGAGCATCCTTATCCTGTTGTGTGTGTGTGTATGTGTTGTTGTTTTTTCTGTGAAGTCTTTTGGCTCTGCCTTAAACGTTGTAGTTCCTCAAGTGTCAAGATTACCCAGAATGTAGTGAAGATTCAATAAAGTATGGCCTGTTCAACTGTAGTGAGCTTTCTGGTCAGAATTTATCTTGGGAAATTCCTCAACTTCGTTAATAGTTTGAGGAACCCCCATACTTTCTGATAATAGCCAGTCTAACAGGTGTAAGGTAATATCTCATTTTGGTTTTGATATGCGTTTCAGTGTTGTTGAACACCCTTTCATGTACCTGTTAGCTATTTGTATGTCTTCTTTGGAAAAATGTCTATTTAGTTCTTCTGCCCATTTCTTAATTTTTCTTTGCTATTGTGTTGTATAAGTTATTTGCATATTCTTACCCAGCATATGACTTGGAAAAATTTTCTTCCATTCCATAGGTGGCCTTTTATCTTGTTGATTGTTTTAATTGTTGTAAGTGCTATGAAAGAGAAGTAGAAGTTGTGAAAATATGTCCAGTTGAATCAGGGATAGCACTGTTGAGGGATTGACACCAAAATGGAGACTTGAAGGAGTAGAACATGCCACTGTAGATGGGAGTGTGGGGTTGGCACATTAATAAATGTTTGTAGATAACTTGAGAAGACCTTATTTTCCCTTTTCAAATAAGGACTATACCTTCTTCATATTCGTATTCTATCCAATGTTTAGCCAATATTTAGTCATGATATTTTCCCTATAATTTCATATTTAAGTTAAATCTGTTAAAGTAATTATGAAGAAGTTTATTTTGAAAATACAAACAACACCTCGTATCCCTGAGGTAGACAGAAGTAAAGAAAGAAATCATACAGAAAATCTGCTACGTAACAAATGCATGGTATGATAATGCTTTGAGATGCTTTGAGGTAAACAGAGAGAAAAAGAGAGAAATAGAGGAAAGTCATACAAACTTTTCAACTTTCTCTGTAAAATGTTGAAGAGGTGTTATCTATCTGACTTGAGGAAAGAATGGTAAAAAGTGAGGCTTTATGTAAGATTAACAGTCTGTGACTGTACCATATTTGATGATCAAGTTAGCACTCATAAGACAAGAAAAATAGTTAATATACCACACTAGAGAACTCACTGCCCAGGGAGTCAGGGAAATGGTATCTTAATTTATACTGCACCCTAACTGTATGAATTAGATAAGAAATTGATTTAATTTATAAAGTTTGTTAATTAGACTAGAATAAAATATTTCCAAGGCAATTTTAAAAAGTAGTTGGATGTTTGAGGAATCTAATACATTGTTTCTCAAACTTCGATGCACCAGAATTCTCTATTATGTTAATGGGACCACATCAGACCTAATGATGTTTTTGCATACTTGTTTGATAACATTTGGTGTAGAGAACTCTGGGTGGGATTTCAGTGAGCATCTAGAAAAATATTCCCAACAATGGAAATGTGAATAGTTACTAACAGACTATTCTCTTTAGAATTAATTTAAAGGAATCATTTTAGTAGTCGAAATGAGTACGTAATGACTGCAAATACTTTTTCCAAGTATTTTGTTGTAGTTAAAATATTATTTAATAATTTATGTAGCTACTCTGGCATCAATGAGGTGGAGCATAACTCCCACTTAAGTGTGGGCTGTGCATAGTGACTTCACTCTAAAAGGTATGGTATGTAAAGGGGAGAAAATTAATCTTGCAGTGGAGAAACCTGACAGACACTACCTCTATCAACTGTGAACACAAACAATAAGTTATGTTAATAGCATGTGTCTTTATATGAAGATATGATGTGATGAGACTGATACTTCACCCCTGTGATATTTTCCCCTCCCCTCAAAAAAAAAAACCATAATCCCAGTCTAATTGCCAAAAAATCAAAGAAATCCCAATTCAGGGACATTCTACTGTCCGGGAGTCCCCAAAACTCTTGAGGTTATAAGACACCAATTCTGAGGTACTATCACTGCCTAAGGAGCCTAAGAAGACATAATGAATAAATACAATATCATGTATGGGATCCAGGTGGAGAACACTAGATAAAAACTAAGGAAACCTGAATACAGTATGACTGTAGTTAATCATAATGTATCAACATCATTAATTATAACAAATGTATTAAACTAATGTGAGCTGTTAATAATAGGATAAACAGTGCAGATATATAGGCATTCTCTGTTCGATCTTCATAATTTTTTTTTGTAAATCTAGACCTATTCTAAATAAAGTTTATTTTTATAAACATTATTTGCTAAGTTAATTAAACATATTTCTCTGTAGCTATTGCATAAACAGAACCATAATCTTGCTAGGATATAAAATAAAATAAAGGTATTGTGAATAAATTCATGTTTAATTTTAAATGAAACCTACTTATAAAACTATAGAATACAAAGAACTTTACATTCAGCAAATTTTCCCAATGAGTTAGAAAACATCATATTCCATAGATAGGAATTAGGAAAGGCTATCTTTATCAACTACATGTTTATGACCTAAGCAGACACATTCTAAGTACCAGCGTTTATATCATAAGGTAAAAATATTCATATAAAAATTTTAATTTTATTTATTACATTTTAAAACAAGATGTAAATTAGTGATAAAAACACATTTAGCCTGTGGCAAACAAGTAATCTTATAAAGTGTATTTCAGTTCATTATATCTTTTTAAAAATTCATTATAGCTATAACATCAGGAAACTCTGTAGCAATATTTAGGCTTCAACTTTTCTAAGATTTCACTGGAAGATTAATTACTTGAGTTTTGGGGTTAAAACATTAGAAAAATTAGATTAGAAAATAGAAATCATTAAAATATCCAGCTCTTACTTTTGGTCTATGAACTATGTGTAAAGGCAGAGATATCCACACTCCAATTAGAAACCCCCAAGATGAGAGGTAAACTCAGCTTGTACCCATATATTTCCTCTTAAATAAATTATATTTTAGAGATGTTTAAATATATGTATATGTATAGCTGATTCACTTTGTTATAAAGCAGAAACTAACACACCATTGTAAAGCAATTATACTCCAATAAAGATGTTAAAAAAAAATACATAGTTCAGTGTTAATAAAAATGAGGTGGGAAAAACCATCCATTCATTTGCCATTTCATTCAGTTCATCATTTTATTAAGTGACTGACTCTTAATATCTGCTTACACCTAATTTTGAAAGTTTTCTCAACTCTTAGAAAACTCAATAAGGCTATTTTCAGATAAATTATAGTATATTTTGATCTATGTATATTCTTTATAACAATTAGTCCAGGCTGTCAATATTATTTGTAACAAAATGACAAAAATATGCAGTAGAAAATAATCTGTTCTAATAAAATAAACTATGGCCATTAAAATTTTAAGTATGAGTGATAGGTAGTACAATTTTCCATGCATGACAAGTGATTATTGCTATTAATCTGTGATATAAATACCCTTCATGCTATGTAACCTTATTTTCAGCGTAACAAAAATCTGCTTAGTATTTGTATCAGTCAAGACGGTCCCACTTGTGCTGTAATAGCATAAAACGCTAAAGTTTCAGTGACTGAAAACAATCAAAGATTCATTTCTTACAATGCAAATTTCACCTTGGGTCAGCTGGGTGCTTTGCTCCACATCATCTTCATTCTCAGCCTCAGCTTTAAAGAATCTTCACTGTGAGATATTGTTGTTTACCATCTCAGCGAGAAAGAAACAAGGGGGTGTTCTGGCCAGCTCCAGTTACATGACTCTACCCAGTGAAGGGAGAATGTGTTCAGTTTCCCAAGATCATTCATAGCCTTGGTGATTCCCTAGAAGGATGCACAGAACTTAGCATATAGTTGTATTCATGGCTAATATTCATTATAGTGAAAGGATACAAAGCAAAATCATCAAAGAGAAAAGATGCATGGGGTAAAGCCCAGAGGAAACCAAGCACAGCTTCCAAGAGTCCTTCCCCAGTGGAGTTACATAAGACACATTTAATTCCCCCAGCAATGACTTGTGATAACACATGTGAAGTATTGTTTACCAGGGAAGTTTATTAGAGACTCAGTGTTCAGAGCTTTTTTGGGGTTGGTCACACGAGTACCCTTTGCTTAGAAGATACTAAAATTCCAGACTCATAAAAGACAAGTAGGTGCTCAGCATAAACCATATTGTTTACTTAAAAGCCAAAACAGCAGACCATCCTTATCTGTTAATTGTTGATTAGGAACACCCTGAGATCCAAGTTGCCAGATGCCAGCCAAGGTCCAACCTTGCAAGCAAGCCATTGTAAGGATAGTAGTCTCAGGTCTGCTGTGTTAATTCTTTTCAGTACAGGCAGTAAGAGAGCTTAATCTCCACTGTACCCAGAATAACGAGAAAACTGAATTCAGATAAGCATTACAATCTCTTCTTCACTGTTACTAATTGTAGCTCTAGGGAGAGTTCAAGTATAACCATATGAATTTATAGTGTTTACATTTCTTGAATAGTGTTTTAGCAAAATATAGTAGAATTTTTCAAGAAAAAAATTAATATATTTGGCAGAAAAATCTTTTAAAAAACAAGATTTAGGTACATTAATCAAGGTGTAAATTCACAAAGGAAATTAACTTTAATATTTCATGCTGTACAAGTAAACAAAGGGGAAGAAGAAGATAGAAAAATATCTCATGTGTTAAAAAATCTGTATCAATATTTGTATTTACATATGCATATGCATAAACATGTATTTACTTATGCATACATAGAATATTTTGGAAGGATACATATAAGAGTGAAAACAAATATTGTGAAAGGAAGAAAGGACTGGGATATGCAATAATAGAGAAATTACTTGCCAATATATGCAGTTTGTTCTATTTGATTTTTTATCCTCCTCATATATTACTTTTCAAATAAAATTGTTTTTTATATCTCAATGGGAAGGATAAATGTGAAAATTCCTTCTCTATTTTTATAAAACCCTACAGAAAGCTTTTTAATACTAGCTGATATTGCTTCAAGAATAGATGAATAAAGAGAACTTACCAGCAAACCCCCAAATAGTCAATATTAAATACATAACTCAAGGGAAGATAATACATAATAAACGAATTCAAATTGTGGGGTATGATGCTGAGTTAACAGTTTACATGTTCTTAGAAAAGTTAGAACAATATCTTTCTGTGTCAACCTGACACTTTTTATTTCCTAGACCCCCCCAAAAAGTCTTCCTTGCCCTCAAATTTTAAATAATTTATCTGAAACATCATCAATAAGATGTACTAGCATTACCCCTCTCACAAAGATTTATTGGGCTGTGCCCTAGATCAATATTAAAGAAAGGCATGTACTTTTCTTCTCATCTCCTTTTTCTTCCTTAAATTTTCTTCTTCCCTAAGCAGAATCATCCCTGCATGCATGTTGCCCTCTTAAGGACTTGTATTCCCAATCATTTCATTGAATTTATATGCACATGTGTAAATCTTAGAGGTGAAAATAACATAAGCTAAAGCTGGTGATCCATATTAAAATGTCATACTCCCACCCTATAAAATAAACAGAGGTTTTTGAAAATTATTCTGTTCAACACTGGCAGGCTTCAATGAAACAGAAGCACCCTAATACATAGTTAGTGGGAATAGAATTAGTTAATATTTCTAGAAATTTAATTGGCAATCTAAATATAAAAATGTTCATCTCAAGATTAATAATAAGAAATAAAGAATAAATTAATTAAAATATTGGTTTTCAAATACTTATGAGGGCATATTTTGTAAACAATCAAAATAACAAAAAATAGAATGGGTAAATTAAGGTATATATTATATGGCAACTATAATAGTGTTTTCTAGACTCCTTAGTGCCATAGAAAATGATCAAATATAATGTTAATATTGAAAAGCAAATACAAATTTTTATATAAAATCTGATCACATTTAATTGCAAAAAATAGTATACTGATGTTTGTGTAATAAGAAATACTGGAATAGTTATGTGGATAGTGATTTCTTTAGGCATTAGAATCATGATTTTTTTTATATGTACATTTCTATACTTTTAAAACTATTTACAATAATGACATTTTCAGAAGTTAATAAAGTAATTAAAGATGAAAGGAAAATTATTGTAGCACAAAAGGATAGCTTTTACAATTGTAAGGAATTTAGTAAAAAATTTAATTAGGATTATGACATTTAGAGAAAATATTTAAGAAAATTTGTGCTTCATTGAGTTATAATTTCTATACACCACAGTGTCTGGAAATGCAACTTTTATTTATATAAAGTCCTTCCTCTAGTTTTTCTCACGTTCACTCATTTAGACTTAGATTAGTGATTTTCACAATATAAATTAAAAGTAGCATAATTGTATATTTACAGTATGATACTAAAATACCCTCAAATAATTAAGGAACTAAAAAACAATTAAAATAGTTTTAGCAAAAAGTATGCATGTTTAAGTATTCTGCATACTAAACTCTTCCCATGCAAATTAGGGCTGCTGAATTATACCAGCACACCTTCTTTCTTACAAAGACTGGAAATATTTAGACACTCCTCAGTACAACATTGGATTCTACTTCTAAGGTCATCTCTAAATCTCAGCACTCATTAGTCAGTGATGGATAAAAAGTGACTACAGTAAGGTAAATTTAATTCAAAATAACACTTTTACCTTATTCTAAAATGTCTTAACATATTTAGAAATCTCCATCTTCTCTTCCTCCTGTCCCAACCACCTGATTGTGTTCTGTGTTTTAAAACACAGATTAATGTGGAGTGGGAGAGAGAGAGAGAGAATCTGTGTCACTTCTCAATGGTTAAGAGAGGGCAAGCATCAACTATAGCAATTTAGAGGAGTAAAAGCATGTTTCATTGTGTTGCATAGCAGAGGTATTCAGTTTGATGGAAAGCTTAGGAACCACAGTGTTTAAGCTCTTCCATTAAGAAGAAAAAATGATGACACTGAACTCTGAACCTGCACCTGACATCTTCATCACTGATTTACAGTAACGTCTGTGGAGGGGGAGGTCACTGTGCTGAATAAGCCACTAATGTGGCTTAGGGAGAAGGTCATTTGTGTACACTGTAACTTCTCATCATTTTAGGAGCATAGAGAATTTGGAAAACAGAACTTGACATTTTCAGAGAATTATTACAGTGCTAAAGAGTTCAAAGTGTTTATTCTTGATACCTGGAAAATAAAGTGCTTCTTGCTCTGAAGTTTTCAAACAAGATTGCTGTATAAAGTTTAATCAGCATTCCATCAAAACTACTCGTGTGGAGGCTGAGGCTAGATAGCTGAATTTTAAAAGATTCCCATTCTTGGGCCTTTTGAAACAAAGGCAAATGAAAGTAGAAGGTTAAAAACAGACAGAACTTAAATGTATTCTTTGAAAACTTTTCTCTTCAGCGTTGCAAACATAAATAGCATTCATTGTTCCATTTGGATACCTTCATTATGTTAGTGATAAACAGCTAACTTCTCAGGGGACTCTCTGCCTAGAGTTCTGTGAACACACACTCACACCCCACATTGTGTTAAAGTTAATCCTAAATTTTCTTTCCAGAGTATGAGTAGTCATTTGCAGCAGCTTTTCTGGCTACAGATGTCAGCATAAAAATCAAAAGATAATTAAGAGATAATAAATGAAAAAGAAATACAGAAATGATGCGAAGAGCTGTACTTTTCCTCCTTTTGGTGTTTGTCCTGATGTGTCTCCTAAAACCATGGGGTTATTAATAAGACTTTATTTGTTTCTTGCTATCCTTTAAAATATTTTTTTCCTCTGGTAAATTTTATGGTTACTTGTTGACTATAGTCCACAATATCTTCTCACTATTAGATATATTATGTTTTGTTCATATAACAGTACATCTTCTAGGCTATATTCTGGGATGTACCATATCAATAAAGATTGAATAAACATCATTGTTTCTTCAGTTTGTCATTGGGCACACTTGCAAATGTGTTTGTAAGAAAAATTTCTAGAAGTTGAAAGACTGACTCAAAGGATGTAGATATTTAAAATGTTTATAGATATTGTCAAGTTTCATTCCAAATTATACTCATTTCTTTTTAATAGTGTGTAATATTCCATAGTCTGTATCTGTTCACCTCCTGAAGGACATCTTGATTGCTTCCAAGTTTTGGCAGGTATGAATAAAGCTGCTGTAAACATATGTGCCCAAATTTGGGGGTTGACTTAAGTTTGCAACTCCTCTGTGTAAATAATAAGGACTGGGATTGCTGGATTGTATGGTAAGAGTTTTGTAGAAATGGCCAAACTGTCTTCCAAAGTGTCTGTACTATTTTGCACTCCCATCAGCAATGAATGATAGTTCCCATTATTCCATATCCTTGCCTTTGGTGTTGTCAGAGTTCCCGATTTTGGTCATTCTAATAGATGTGCATTGATATCTCATTGTTGCTTAAATTTGTATTTCTATGATACCATATGATGTGGAGCATCTTTTCATATGCTTTTTTGGGTTTCTATTTTCAAGGAAGAAGAAGTGAACAGGTTGTTGGGTAAATAAACAACAGAGTGAGCATACTTAATCTAGGGAGACTTGATATATTTAAATTATTGTGTCTTTCTATCCAAAATCAACATATAGCATTCTATTTGTTTATTCTTCTTATATACCTAAGTAGAATTGTTTGTTTGTTTGTTTTCTTCACGTAGAAGTTGCACACTTCTTGGTACAGTTTTTCCTCTAGAGATTTATCTTTTTATGTTGTTATTTTGAAAGAGCTCTTTTCTTCCTTTTAGTTTTCTAAGCTATTAAAAAACAGGTTTAAAAAAAATAATCTGTTTCTCTCTTTCTCGATAGATGGATTGATATATGTGTGTATGTGTACATGTATATATGACATTGGTACACACATTCAAACGTGCATATATATGTGTCTGTGGAAAAAATATATATAATGAATATTATATAGATTTTAGTGTAATCAACCAAAAAGTTAAGAAAACTTTTGTTGCCTGTATCATTCTTTTCTGTTGACTAAACATGCTTCTAGTGTCAACTCTGGCACTTTCTAACAAAACATTTGATACAGAAAGCCTAGTTTTAGAGGTAAGCTTGTCTGGCTTTGAATTCTACCTTTACAAGTGCATGGCCTTGGGCAGGTTACTGAACCTTCTCTTTGACTCAGTTTCCTCGTAAATAAGATGGTATGATAATAATAACTACCTACTGAGAGAGCTGTTAGGAAAGGGGATAGTTGTGAAGATTAATCCTCACAAAACTAATACACATTGTGTCAAATGATTTTTATTTTCCTTATTAGTAATAAGACTAATCCTTTGTCTTACTTTCCAAAATCTCTGTCTTTTTCAGTTTTGGGGACTCATGGAAAAGATGAAAGGTATAATTAGAGTGATTGAGAAAATGTTAAGATAATATATTCCAGACGATTATAACTGAATGCAATAATTGCTAGAAGGGAATATTAGCCAAGTGCTGTTGAAGGCCAGATAAAGGATCAGTTCACTTTTTGGAGCGTCAGGGAACACTAGATAAAATCTGTGGTGTTTGAGCTACCAATTTAAAAAGGTAAATTTAAACAAAATAGGACAAGTTGGAACTTTTCTGATTTTTTTATTTTCTTCAGCTTAAAGTAAAAGTGCAACCTTCTGAAAAATCTGCAGAGGTAATTGAGGAGATACAGTCCAAGTCCTTCACTTGCTAATGGATATGAAACACTTAAAGTTGTCTCATCTTCTCTATTTAAAATATACAATGGATGTGCTTGAGATTTAAATGATGGAATTTGAATTTTCAAATACTTTATATATAGTATGTCAGAATTTTCTATTCTGTTTACAAAGAGCTTATAATGGGAGCTTTCACTAACTGAGAGAAGAAAATAAAACTGCTTCATCAAGGTCTCTAGGTCAAGCATTAGTACAAGCTGAGAGGTATTCAGGTTGAAATTGTGTTGAAAATACCACATTTCATGCTACTAATGGCTGAGTGAAAAACAAAACAAACAAAACAAACTGACTCCACGTCACAATTTCCTTCTACTTGGAGCAATTCTCATACCTGTCCTTAAGAGAGTCAGCCTGACCAGAAGCATTGAAACTGCTGCTGGGCTTGGGACAAAAATTTATGGGATGTCTTAAAATGTTTTATTTGTTGGTTTAATAATCTCGAGGCTATATTCCAAGAACAGGAACCCCCTAGAGAAGTGTCAGTCAGGCTATGAGAGACTGTTTCCACTCTGTGGAAAATATTATTTCAAAAGGCCTTTATAAAAAGGGAAATAGAAACAAGGTAAAAAGGCAATATAAGAGGGGGAAAAAAGGGTATTAGAAGACTTTCTTTTAAAATATCAGTTGAAAGAGGAAAAAGATAGTGTCTCTACTGTGCTTTTCATATCTATAAAATGTTGCTATTTTTCATGTCTATGATACATGTCAATAAAATAAAACAAAATGAAAAATAAAAATCTTGGACTTTTTAGAATCCTGAAAGTTTTAAAACTCAAATGAAAACCTGTCTAGCCTCTGAAGGAAATTTTTATTAAATGGCTATAAAGTGGATATCACTTTAGAGTTTCAGAAGTTTCAGAAATTCTCATGGTATTTCTTTTTACTAATTTTATCACAATTTCCCAGAAATATTTAATGTCAGCAAAAGTACTCATCAGCAGACTCCACCATTGAATAGGGCATCACATAATATACAAAAACCTGAAAACTATGGGCACCATGAAAAAAATAATAGAAGATTATCAAGCAAACAGAGAGGATGAGCAGAGTTAGTTTTCAAATTCTACCTCTATCCATCAAAAAGTTTTAGGATGGACTCAACACAAGCCTGAGGGTTCTATTAATGTCACTAAACATGGTAATATCTACATATAAAGATCAAAAATTTCTGCAGTTTAATTTTTCTATTAAATTTCAATTGCATAAAGTGTATTTTTAAACAAAAAGAACAATAATTTTAAAATAACAAAAACATCAATTGGATGGAAACAAATATTTTCAAACCTTAATGATGGTAAATGCTGGGTCACGATTACTCATATTCATCATGGGTTTTGGGTCTTGGGAATCAGTATTTTTGTCTTTGTATCTTATATATTTATTAAATATAAAACATTTTAATGTGTACATAAAATAAATTGATTTGAGAAATTCTTAGCAATGAAACAATCTTCATAATTATTACTATGGTAAAAATATTTTCTAAGAATTGTGGTTTGCTATTATAATTTTCTCATGCCTTCAGCCAAATATATACAGATGTCTTTTTGCATCTCTCTAGTGTTCTATCATGTAGAGGGTCATAGCACAAGCCTATTACTTTAACCTCATATTTACTTAAAAATACTATGAAACATAGTGATTATTATTTTCTGAGCATACCAGAATATACTATTCCACAATTATTATTAACATACTAGACCATATGCAAAGAGAATAAAACTTGCTTTTCTTTCTCATTAGTTCTTATCTATGGCATGGCAATGGGAAAAGTTTTAGTCAAATGCACAAAGTTTAATCCCTTAAAATATTTCAAGCCATACATTTCTGTATAATTATTTAAATAATAATTTTGTTTGTTTTTTATTCCCCCAGTTTGTTTAGAAAAAGTATAAAGGAAGCAGGGTCTTTTATACCCTTGTGATATTGGAGATGAGGGGGGACCCTTTTGTGGAACCGATGGATTCTCTCTTCCATATGTGACTTTTCTTTTGAATGTCAGAAGCTCTTATTAATTCTTCCTTTCTCTTTGCTTTCATGCACCAATGAACTTTATCCCTTCAAAGCAAATAGGTTGTGGCTAACTATGTGGTGTATCAGTATATGTAAAGGCATATATTTTTTTCAAATTTTACATGTATATTCCTTTATACTTTTTAATGGAGCTTTCATCTCATTATTTAACCTGAGTCTGCTATCAGTATACAAAAATAGCAGTAACACAAAGGAACTGAGCTAGAGGTAAATAAATGTTATCCAAGCATCCATTATGTGATAGTGGTGCTTTCACATCAAGAACTAAATAAAAAATACACCAAAAGAGAAAAAAAAAACAAGTGGACAAATTGACACAGTCTTATGACTACAATGATAAAGAATATTGGTAATTTAATACGGGCCTCTCGATAAATTACATACTGAGAGTGGTGAGAAAAAGAACAGCATTATGAAAGAAATAAACTGCATTCATTATAGATTTATAATATCTAAGACTGCATTGCCTCAAATTTATCTTTATTCCCTTGGGAATATTAATCTTAAATTATGCAAATTTCAAAATATGTGATGAATGTTCTAGTATTTTTTCATTTCAAAAAATGTTAATGTTGAACACTAATATGCTATGCTTAAAGATACAGGTTTTTCGAAGAAAATGCTATATCTGTAGATATGAATCTTAGTCAAGAACTTTAAATCAAGACATACTGAATATATTTTAGAATAAAAATTCTGATAATCAGAAAAATTTTAATTGGAAATATATTTTCTGTTTTCTCAAGCATTGAAAATTTCAATTTAAAAGTTAAGACTAGGAAACAGATAATATCAAATTAAGTAAAGATAATGTTGCTTATGTTATATGTCCAGCTGTGGAAAAAGAATACTGGCATCCCACCTCTAACTTGTAGATATCACAAGGGTATAGGGACAAGAGCAGTTGTCATTTATATTTATCTTAAAATTTTTGAGGCATAGAGGACTCTTCAGAACCAAGATACAGGTAGAACTACTCTTCCTGTATAAGCAGGAATTGGAGACAGAATACCTTTGCAGTACTGTTTAGAGAGACATAAAGACTTCTACCATCTGTTGACAAATTGCTGCTTCAAAGGGAAGTTAAGGTAAGGAGCAGAGACTTAAGTTTTTCAACCAAAGAAATAATGTTGATATGAGAAATTTACCAGTTTCAAGAATCATATAGGTGAATAACAGGATGCAAATATAATGATAAGGAACTGTTAAAAAACAGAAAATACTACAAATAGAGACTATATTTTAAGCCAACATTAAGGGTTTGTTTATTTGAGGAAGTTTTCTTTTTTTTACCGGTACCCTCTTTATAAAGAATATTATATTTATATATTAGAATTCTGTCTTCTCAAATTTTCAACTTTATTGTTTTATATAGGATGCCTAAATTTACTACATAGTAATGTATACACACACAAACACATCTGTGCATATAGTTACCCACAAGAATAACAACTCTACAGTATATATGTGTGTGTGTGTATATACACACACATACATACATACATACATATAGCATATATACACAGAGATGAATTAAGGTACATATATGCATATCTATGTACATGTACTCATATATATATACATAATGTTTTTATTCCAGAATATATATACTTTTTCAGTCTTTCCAAACAAACCCTTTAATCACCTTCATAAAGTCCTGATTTAGAAACCTCTAAGTGTTTATTGTTAAATAGAATGAGTATAACATGGTTTCTTTTACAGGCTACTATTTTGACCAAGTTTGTTCTATCCAGGTGGGTTAGACATTGACATATCATAGTCATTCATTTCCATGGATGTAAGTATTTGTCTCATTGGAGTATAAACAACTTTTAAAAAGCCATCTTTTTCAAGTTACCTGCAAGTTTTCTAACAGTAATATTAAGGCATTTTTAGAATCTTATGATAGATTTTAATTATCTCTTATTTTGATTGTGACATAAGTAACTGGGAAAGGAGAGTGTATGGAGTGAGAATGGGGCTCTAAACTAAATAGGAAGGATCTAGCAGCATGGTGTCTGGCAGTGATCATCTACAAGAATACAACACATTTATTTTTGATGAAAGTTTGAACTAATAAATCTATACTACAAACATTGTAACATGTATAATAATACAAAATCCTTGGATATAGACCGGGGTGGAGGAGTAGAGATTCAGAATCATCATCATCTCTCAAACACTATGCAAATTAGGCAAGCACTTTGGCATCCTTGGGGTTTAGTATTGCATAAGTAAAATAAAACAGTTGATGTTTAACAGTTGATCTCTGTACATCTGGATATTGTACTCAATTTGTCCTTAAAATTTCAAACTACATTGTTTTAAGAAGTCTGAGAGTTTGGCTTTTATCATTTTAGTGTATAAATTTACTTTCTAAACTTTTCAAAATTAGTAGTTTTCTAGTTGAGGATTTTGACAAATTGCTTATCATAACATAGTCAGCCTTTTTTTCCTCTAAAAATTAGTAGGAAACATGGAAGTGAAATTTTATGTAATATTACAAATTATCTATTTTATAAATTATATATTCCATATTATATATATAAATATATATGCCTGATCAATGCACAGAAATCTCTTGCATTCCTATACACTAATGATGAAAAATCTGAAAGAGAAATTAAGGAAACATTCCCATTTACCATTGCAACAAAAAGAATAAAATACCTAGGAATAAACCTAGCTAAGGAGACAAAAGACCTGTATGCAGAAAACTATAAAACACTGATGAAAGAAATTAAAGATGATACAAACAGATGAAAGATATACCATGTTCTTGAAATAGAAGAATCAACATTGCGAAAATGACAATACTACCCAAAAGCAATCTACAGATTCAATGCAATCCCTATCAAACTACCAATGACATTTTTCACAGAACTAGAACAAAAAATTTCACAATTTGTATAGAAACACAAAAGACCCTGAATAGCCAAAGCAATCTTGAGAAAGAAAAATGGAGCTGGAGGAATCAGGCTCCCTGATTTCAGAGGAGAAAAGACATCCTCTTCAATAAGTGTTGCTGGGAAAACTGGACAGCTACATGTAAAAGAATGAAATTAGGACACTCCCTAACACCATACACAAAAATAAACTCAAAATGGATTAAAGACCTAAATGTAAGATTGAACACTATAAAACTCTTAGAGGAAAACATAGAACACTCTGTGACATAACTGACAGCAAGATCCTTTTTGATCCACCTCCTAGAGTAATGGAAATAAAAACAAAAATAAACAAATGGGACCTAATGAAACTTAAAAGCTTTTGCACAGCAAAGGAAACCATAAACAAGATGAAAAGACAACTCTCAGAATGGGAGAAAATATTTGCAAATGAAGCAACTGACAAAGGATTAATATCCAAAATTTATAAGCAACTCATGCAGCTCAATAACAAAAAAACAAACAACCCAATCCAAAAATGGGCAGAAGACCTAAATAGACATTTCTCCAAAGAAGATATACAGATTGCCAACAAACACATGAAAGAATGCTCAACATCATTAATCATTAGAGAACTGCAAATCAAAACTACAATGAAGTATCACCTCACACTAGTCAGAATAGCAATCATCAAAAAGTCTACAAATAATAAATGCTGGAGAGGGTGTGGAGAAAAGGGAACCCTCCTAC
>NC_041219.1:21272525-21272866 GCF_002837175.3 Physeter macrocephalus
CTACTGAAGCCCATGCGCCTAGAGCCCGTGCTCCACAACAAGAGAAGCCACAGTAATGAGAGGCCCGCGCACCGCAGTGAAGAGTGGCCCCCGCGAGGCAGAAGGTAAACTGGGACGAAGTGAGAGAGTGGCAGGGACATATATACACTACCAAATGTAAAACCGATTGCTAGTGGGAAGCAGCCACATAGCACAGGGAGATCAGCTTGGTGCTTTGTGACCACCAAGAGGTATAGGATAGGGAGGGTGGGAGGGAAACGCAAGAGGGTGGGGATATGGGGATATATGTATACATATAGCTGATTCACTTTGTTATACAGCAGAAACTAACACAACGTTGT
>NC_041219.1:21274768-21317574 GCF_002837175.3 Physeter macrocephalus
GTAAGCTGGGAAGAAGTGAGAGAGTGGCATTGACATATATACACTACCAAATGTAAAACCGATTGCTAGTGGGAAGCAGCCACATAGCACAGGGAGATCAGCTTGGTGCTTTGTGACCACCAAGAGGTATAGGATAGGGAGGGTGGGAGGGAAACGCAAGAGGGTGGGGATATGGGGATATATGTATACATATAGCTGATTCACTTTGTTATACAGCAGAAACTAACACAACGTTGTAAAGTGATTATACTCCAATAAAGATGTTTAAAAAAAAACCTGAAAACACCTCAAAAAGATTAAATAATGCAAAAAAAATAAAGAAAAAAAATATATGCCTGAAAATTCTGACACAAAGTGGATTCTCTATAAATATTAGCACTTACCTCTCTGTACCATTTTGAATCTTGGGTAAAATCAGCAAACCATAAATGATCTTATCTTTCTTTTTCCCTGCAATAATTGTTTAAAACGTAGCCTTAATGATAGTAATTATATAAACCAGTATGATATTTAAAGTTATAACTCAAAAATAATAATATCATAGAGATATAAACATAAAAATTAAAATGTGCCACAATTATGAAGCTAACCATAATACCTGTAATTTCCACCCTACATCATAAACTTCTTCAGTCTTACATATTTCATCTAAATGCATGCTATTCTGAGAGACTTTGAATGTATGAAGAATAATTAGGATTCCGAAACTTGTTTAGGATTCCACATTTTGTGATTTGGCTATGTACATTCATCATCATCACCAACATCATCACCATCAGAGTAAATATGTGTGTATGCACATATAGTATTCATTTCATATAGTGTATGTCTGCACGTCTATATGTAAATTGTATGCAGGAAACCTTTTTATCTATTTTACATATATTTCTTTAGCCCACATAACAAGCCTATATGGTAGACAGTACTGGTATTCTCCTTTTAGAGACAAGAACACTGTGGTCCCAAAGAGTTAAATATTTGCTCAAGGTGATGTGGCTATCTAATGGCAGCTATTCATTTTGAGTCTTCACAAAAATTATGGAAACTACATTCTGAAAAGGAAAATTATTATTATTATCATAAAATTGAAAGCAATGTCACTCTCTGTGTTGCCACTGTTCAATCACAAGCCAGTACCAGTTTCAGTTTTCTAATCTATAAAATGAGAAAATCATATTATATCATTATGAATACCCCTTTTATCTAAGCCAATAATTTTAATTCTTGATGATTATTTTAAATCCCAGTCAGTAAAACCTACTTATAACAACTTTGTCTAATTCTCTTTCCCCTTGTCTGAGGCTTTAAGGGGCAGAAAAATATTTTTTTAATATATGCATTTAGTATCCTAAATCATTCATTCATACACTCATGCATTTATTCACTTATTTATTTAGACTTGACTTTAGATACTCACCCTGGTTCAGTGTCTTTGCTATTCACTGGGGTATGACTGACATGGCATTATCTACTTAGGATCACAATATATATACACAGGAGGCAAACAATAATGAAATAATTCTACCAGTAATTTCATAATTATGAATTAAATTAAGTACTATGAGGACACAGTACAGAATGCCAAGAAACTATATAAAAGCAGGGAGACTAATAATGGCTATGCACGCCCAGGGATAAGTAGATGAGCTGTGCAGTGCCTGTTATGAGGATAATCATTACAATATGGAGATACACTGCACAACAATGTACATTTTATATATCTAAGCAACTTCTCACTCATCTACCCACTGTATTTTGGTACCAAAGGCTTAATATTAAAGTATTTAAAACCATTATCAGGCAGAATAAGCTAGATTATGCTGTGGTAACGAACAACCCAAAATCGTATAAATATATAAGTCTAAAAGTTCATTATTCCCTCACATTAAATGTCCATCCAGGAGCAGGTTGTGGACCTGCTTATCATTGCCACTCAAGGACCCAGGCTCACACAGACTCCTTCTCAATATGTGTGTCTATGATCACCATGACAGATGGAAGGGAATGTATCAAGTAATACATCAGATCTCAAAAGCACTTGCCTAGACATAATACATGCAACTTCTGTTCTTACTTCACTGATCAGAGAAAGTTATTTGTTCAGAATTACCATCAAGTGAAGCAAGTAAGTACAATCCTACCATGTATCAGAAGTAAAATCTAAATGTTAATGAACTTCCTGACTACTACCACAAAACACATGTGGGAGCTTTGAAGGGGGTAATATAAACCTGAATGAGGGTTTGAATAATCCACTAGTGATACTAGCATGGGCTCTGTTAGGAAGGGTGGTTGTGTTTTGTTTAGGGAAGAATAGTAAATCCCTATTTCTTTGAACATCTAAGTTCCATTATTTAAAATGCCCTTTATCCACCTGATGAATACTTTATTCATTCTTTAGTCCCAAATCACATATCTCTTCCTCTGCAGAGTCTCCCCTGACTCTCCAAGTAGCAATAATCACTCACTCTCTGTGCAATCTCTGTATGCTTTTCCTGCTTTGTATTCATCATATTTCACTGTCATTTGTTTATTTATCTAGCTGAACATGGCTGGATAACATGTTCTGTCAGTGCAGAGACTATGCCCTGTTCCTCTCTGAGCCTTCAACATGTGTCACAATGAATAGCACTCAGAAAATTTCCAATTCAGGTCAAATTATTTATTGTATCCTGTAAGCCATGTGTTTAATAAAAGAAGCATATGTGGTTGGTTGATGAGAAAAGGGCATTAAATACTGGATAAAAGTTGTGAGTCAGAACAGGATCAAAGGTTGTTCAGGAACTTGCTACAGATGATTCCAAAGGATACTACTGCATCAGATTTATTAATTTTACAATCAGAACCACAAGACATTTTACTGGGGGGTGTGAATAGTTTTGGAGGCAAGAGCAACTATTTAGGTTAAGATTTAGAAACTAACTTGTATTTTGTTGTGTACTATTTGCTAATTGGAAATACTCACCTATTGAAGGAACTTCAAAATATACTGCATTGAACATTATAAAAATAGCATAACACTTCTTATTATTACTTGAACAACTCAATGACTCCTAAGAAAACAATTGTATACATGTACTTTATGTGCATATAAATATATTAAAATGTAAAATTTCTCTAGGCTCATATCTTAGATGAATTTTTCATGTCTTTTAATTAATGTTACCTCAAAATTTAAAATATGACAGTCTAGGTAACCACTGACTGTAATATGTAAATAGGAGTTTTAATTCAATCACTGTTATATATGCAGAGCTGAGAAGAATAATGATGAAGCAACTTAGCATAATTACTCAATTGCAGCAACAATCTTATTGAAAAGCAAGTTAATTCAATTTGAAGTTATTGGCCTGTAGGTTAAAGTGATGGTGGGGGGGGTGGGGAGTAGGTTTGCCTTCTCTAAGTTAAGATGGTACATGTATAAATGTTATGTCACAAAAGAGCATATAATTTATTTAGTTTTTATAAAAAGTCACCTCCTCTTCAGACTTCCCTGGTGGTGTAGTGGTTAAGAATCCGCCTGCCAATGCAGGAGACACAGGTTCGATCCATGGTCCGGGAAGATCCCACATGCCACAGTGCAACTAAGCCCGTGTGCCACAACTACTGAGCCTGCACTCTAGAGCCCGCATGCCACAACTACTGAAGCCCACGCGCCTAGAGCTCGTGATCTGCAACAAAGAGAAGCCACCGCAATGAGAAGCATACGCACTGCAACAGAGTACCCCTGCTTGCTGCAACTAGAGAAAGCCCGCACACAGCAATGAAGACCCAACGCAGCCAAAAATTAAATAAATAAATAAATAAATAAATTTATTTATTTATTAAAAAGTCACCTCTTCTTTCTCACTGTAAAGAATATGTATCATGTCTTTGGCTCTATTTTGAAAGTCTTCCATATAAATTTAGAACTGATGTAGGAAAACTGTATTTTTAAAACATTGCAAAGACTACCGGGCCCATTTAGAACACAGCTAAGATGATGTAATTAGGAAGTAGATTGCTTTGAAAGAAAGTTATCCATTCTGGGTTTAGTTGTAGCAACATCTTCACTGAAATGTGTATTGCTTTAGAATACTGTTCAAGAAACAGTGATAAGTAAAATGCAGTCAGGATAAAACTTACGTTTAAATCCTTTATTTTAGTGTCTTCGTAGAAAGAGCTAAGATTCATTTAGCTTATTTAAAAATGAGCTAAATCTCTCACTTTATGAAAAACTCTCAAATCTTAACTATGCTAAAATAGCCATGTCATTCCTGTGCCAAATAGTCATGAGTGAAACTGTTTGTAAAGAGGGAAAAAACCTAAACCGTTAGTTTTCATGAAAAACAAATTGGCTAGAAATTAAATTAGTTTAATGCAGATAATATGATTTTGTTCAGCCATATTCGGTAGAAAAAGAACGTTGGATACAAGATGAAGTAAAATTCATCTGCTTCCTGTAGGCACTTTGTAAAATCCCTGAGGGAGACAGATGTACCAGCACAGGACTAAACAAATGCACTATTACAAGCTGAGCTTTGGCCTCAAACGCCACTGTAGTTGCTTGAAATAGTGACTATCCGTGAAACACAGAGACTAATTTGTATCTTTAATCTCTGGATGAAACTAGAATCAGGTAGACTAGAAGCAGCTTCCTTGACTCATTTCTTTAGGTCTTCACCCCAATTTGCCCCTCAGGATCTTATGGTTTTGTAGACAAAGGGATGAAGAAAGAAGGTTCCTCAAGGGAAAAAGAAAAATGTTATCCCCTGGGCCTACAACAGAAGATTTAGTAGTTCTAAACTGTGTCAAAAATAAAACCTATTTATTAAGGGTTACCCAATGAATATATACTGTATTCATTCCTCTGTGTGATATATATTCTTTGGATTAAGGTAGGCTACTCTGGAATCCGATATCAAGTCACTCCTCCCCATTTAATCATTACCAAGTTGTTCTTTGAAGACTTCACTCTCTTGTTTGATGGACATAATAGAAATCTATGTTTATTCTAAGCATATGGTTTAAAATATTGCTCAGAATAGATTCCCTATGGGGGCAAAGTCTAATAATACTTGTCTCTTTACATAGTTTATATGTGCTTTTGTAAAACACACTTTATGTTACGTTTAGGTTTATGGTTCTTTCTGAATTAACTTTTGTATATGGTGAGAGGAAAAGATCTACATTTTCGTGTGTGTTTCTCAGGTAGGACCAGAGCAACCTTTATTCTAGGGCTAACTTTGTCCCACTGTTGAGTATCTTCTGAGTACACTACCCAATCCCCTATGAATTAAGAGACTATTTTCACTATGGCTCTTTCACTGTAGAAACAAACTATTGAGAACACTTTGAAAACTCCATTGACTGTTCCTTATGCTCCCATTCCCCCAAAAGCCTTGTGTGGTTTCTTCATACATGTTGCTGTTTTTTGCTCAGTTGCGGATGTAAGGCTGACCTTGCAAAGAGCTCCAGAACTATCTCTCATGCAATTCTGTCCTCCCTGGTGCTCTGTTTTGCACATTCTAGCTGCCTTGACCTCCCTGGAATCCCAACTCTGTCCCCTCCACTCAGGGAAACCACTCAGCTCTACCTTGGTTCCACCTTCTTGCTCTGTGCCATAGAGATTTTCTACAGGCAGTGTGCTGGGGATATTACTGGGCTCAGCTCATTTGTTCTTCCTCGCTCAGAAATCACTATCCTGTACTGAGTTTTGTCCAATGTCTGAAAATTCTTGTTTCATATATTTTATACATTTTTAGTTGCTTAAAGAGGGAGTATAAATCTAGTATATGTTATTGAATCTCAGCCAAAAACTTTGAGTTCTGCCCTGTTTTTATCTCCCTTTTTTTCCTCTTTACATTTTATTTGGATAATTTTCATTGATTTATCTTAATTTATCTCCTCCTCCACCCCCTCCTCCTGCTCCCCCCCTCCCCCTGCAGTGTCCAGTATTGTGATAAAACTTTCAAAGGAAATTCTCATCTCTAATTCATCTTTTAACTTGTGACATTTCCTTTATACTCTTCTTTTTTAAGTTTAAATGTCTACTAAATTCACCATTTTTTCAGGCATGTTCTCTACCTCTTTCACTAGACCTTCTAAGATGTTATTTATAGTTATTTTAATCTCTGAATGATCATTTCCAATATCTTTATCATTCCAGGCTTTTTAAACATTTGATTTCATTAAAATTGCATAAGTATGTAACATCAAAATATTTTAAGGACTATTCGAATATGTGCATTCAAATGTTGATTAATGATGATATTTGTGACAGGTTGTTTATCTTTGATCATGTAACCACAATGTAGAAATTCTAATACTATCACTCAGAAATTTGATGTTTATGATGTTATTAAATATCATAGAATATCCTAAGCAAAAACTTTGGGATAATCAGAGAATTTTCTCAAGAAGTAACTGGATATATTTTATCCTTCATTGAAACTGCTTTAAAACTGCTCTAAAATGAATAGTGGATGATTGAAATGTAAGCCCACCTATTTCACCAAAGATTTTAAGCCTTTAGTGATAAAGTTACTGCATAAATGTCATCGTACATTCTGATTCCTTTTACCTAACATCTACCCAAAATAAAGTTCTGGAGAAAAATTTCAAGTGAAAAGATTATTAATTGCATTTTGCTGTATATTGTTTGAGCATAAATAAACAGGTTGTCTTCTGAAATGAGATATGACTTCAGTCTTTACTGAAGAAATGAATATTTTATTGTTATAAATGCAATATTTTAAATATAAGAATTACTACATATAAATATTTATATAAAACCAGAATGAGGAAAGAATTAGAACAATTAAAACGGTAAGTGGGATAATGTGTCATAAGAGGAGGCCAATAAATTCTGTCTAAAATTAAAGCATGTATTATAATTTAAAAAATCACTTCTACCATTAATGTTTTATATTTTTCTCAAAATTATAGGAATCGTTCAAACATTAAGATTTATTGCAAAGAAGAAACATTTATCCTAAATTCAGCTAGTCTTTCCATTTCACAGTTTTTTTCTCCATAAATTGTACATAAAATTAAAATTAGTATTTTTTTATAAATGTATATAGCCAATTGTTCCTTCCTCTTTTAAGGAAAACAAAAACAGGGATAGGGAAATGTTAGACATAGAATTTGCAAGTTGTTAATAAGCTCTCCACTATGTAAATTTTGCTGAGACAAGAAGGCTGAGAGTTCAGGAGAGGATCTTCTAGTTGAAAATTCTGGAGGGCTATACCAGAGGAGCTGGGTAACTTGAGGTAGACAGAACCTTACCAAAGTTTCAATCCACCATCTACTCAGCTAGAAGTCTGGTTTGATTAAAGTTACCAGCCATCATTCTATCTGCCTAGCAGAGCAAAGAGTGAAGCCTCCCTAAAGGAAAGTAAATCAGCTAGTGCCACTTTAACATTTTAATAGACAAAGTTTGGCATTCAATTAAAAAAAATCACTAGACATGCTGAAATACAGGACCATATGCCATGGCTTTGGGAGTTGGAGGAGTCTTGAGTTGTGGCTTTTGCTGATTTCTGTGGTTTAAACATTAGTACCATGAGTGATTTCACACTATCAATGTAAAGTTATTGAATGCATAGTTAGGAAGAGATGTTCATTATCTGCTCTCTCAAGTGGATATGAGCCAGTTCTGGAACATCACTGAATATGACACAATATGAAGAGAGAGTCAAACCACAGAAACAGATGACAGGATATCCAGACATTGGAGACTCCTGTCAAGAAATTTAAAATAAGAGCGAGGTTAACTATTCAAGAAAATAAAATGGAAATGCACAAAATAGAAAAGATCAAAAATTTACTAGAATCTAAAAAAATGATCAAATGGATATTCTACATATTCTAGATATGAAAAATATAATGAATGAAATTAGACTTAATATTTAATTTTAATAGAAGAGTAAATTCAGGATACAATTAGAAAATTTTAAATCATGTTCATAGGAAATATCCAAATTAAAGCACACAGAGGAAAAAAAGAAAAGTACAGAAAAAATATAAATATTAAAGTCTAACCTATGTCTAATTGAAGCCCCATAAAATATGATGTCCTATAATAATGAGGCAGTAGGAATATTTTAAAAAGCCAGTAGCTTTTTTAAAAAAGATTAAAATATTAACCTATAGATTCAAGGAGACTGTGATCTCTAGCAAGATAAATAAACATAAAGAATAGCACACAATAGCACCTTACAGTAAACTATGAAGAAAAACATAGAAACTAAGCAATTTTAAAAGGAGAAAGAGGAAGAGAAAGAAAAAATATCATCTTCAAAAGAATACCAAAAATACAAATGATTTCTCAACAGAAACAATGAAAGTCAGTCATTGAATATTATTTGCCAATATGTATTTTAAGGATATTTTTGCTTCTATCTTCATTCATTCTCATGTTCTTATGTGCCATCTAAATCTTGTTGAAAAATATTTCAGCTGAGATCTCACTCTGGAGTGTCATGTTGCATGTCCCCACAAGCAATTCAATCTCATACCTCTGGTCCTGAACTCAGTTCATTCTCCCGATGTCCTATTTTCAACTACTAGATGAGTTGCTTATGCTTTGGTTTCCCTCATTATATGTGCTAATCATACCCTGCCCTTTTCTGTCACAGCACTTTTACCTATGTGTGGGACTACAAGATATATAATTCTCTCTCTCACTGGACTAGAAGATCATAAACTCAAGATTGATTACTGTTGTGGGTTACATTATATCCCTATATCTTAGCACAGTGTCTGTTGTACTATTGGTTGTCAATAAACATTTAAGGAATAAATTAACACTTCTTTGCTTCTACATCTATTCTTACAATAAGCTCTTGTTACCTAAATTAATCTGGATCTGTGGCTTTCTTGCGATGGGAAAAGCCTAAGGACATATTAGGTACCTGTAATTTTCCTCAAGTGTCATTCACTATCACCCCCAATCCTCTGTCCCTACTACTTCCTCTCCTTGAAATGTGCTCCATATGTTTATGCATTTGGCCAGACTTTTTCATTATCTAAACATAGTTCAGGATGTACATTTTCCTTGAGGCATGCTTCAATTCTGCAAGCCTAGGATAAGTGGCTCTCTTTTCAATATCATAAACAGGTTCATGATGACTAATATCAGCCTATTTCTCCTCTGTTATAAACCATTGTCTATGAGATTGTAAATATGTTAAGGTAGAAGCCATTTCAATTGTGTGTAGCGTATATAATTTGTAGCCAATAAATATTTGTTGAGTAAAGAAGGTGACTGGCCAATTGTGGCTTTGATTCAGGGAACCTCATTCAACTGTTCTTTTCACTGAAAAACAAATGCCAAGTGTTTCAGAGATCAAATGTCTCCATAAATATTATCTTTTAAAATTCATGCCACCACTTCAATCATTAATTTAATAGATGAATTAATTCATTTAGTCAGCATCACATACTTGAACAACTGAAGTTGAACATCAAGTTCTAGAACCTAAAAAATACTGGTATAGGCCCTGAGGGAAAAAAAAGTTGGAGAAAAGAACACCTGCTAATTATATAAGAGCTGTTGACCTGTAAACGAATATAATATGGGGTAGAAACAGATGTTTGTATCAACTAGAGTCTTAATCATGAGGGGAATCTTCAACTCCACTGGGAAGGAGAGTTAAACAGGCTTTTGGGAGAGGCAATGGTAAATCTGACAGTCCAGAACTGGTTGTTTTCAAAATAAGGAGGAAAAGGAAATTATATGCATAGGGATTATATCCCTAAAGTTATGGAGGAAAAGATTTTAAAAACCCACCACATTTATAGAAAATTATAATTCTCTCAATATTTTTTGAGTGTAATGGGGGAGAAACTACTGAGTGAATATGCAGCTAAGGTAAGCAGAGGCTACACCTCTTGAGGTTATGTGTTAGGTCATACTAAAAGTTTTTACTTTTCTGTGCAGGTAATAAGAAATCTTTGCTAGGTTTTAAGTAAGGTAATGATATGAAAATTAATGCAGAAAGAGTACTCTGTGAGAAGTGTCTACACCTTGGAGAGCAGAGACTAGCCTAGAAAGACCAATTTAGAAGCAATTCTGAGGATGATGGAGGAATGAACTGAAAAAAAGTACAGTGAGTTTGGAAAAAATGATTTGGATTTGAAGGAAAATACAGGTAGTAGAATTAAACAAGACAGTTGCCTGTTACATACAGGCAGCAGAAACACATAAGTGTGGATAACAAGAGATTTCTAATTTAGCCAACATTGTAGCAGTGCCATTAATAGCAATAGAGATAAGGAGAGGCAGTGGAATGTGCAAATCTTATTTTTATGTAAAGAAATCATCCGTTAGTATTAAAGAGTGAACAACTATCATGATTTCATAATATTGCTTAATATCGTATGTTGTAGTTGGTTAGGCTCCTGTGATTTTTTTTAGACCTCAAGGAGAAAATAAAAATGAAAGTGATTCATTGTTAGACTCTAACAATGCTAGTGTCATTCGTCATGTGATGCAAGTAGAAACGTATAGCTCATCTTTGACCTCCTATCCTCATGGAATGAGGAAGTGGTTGTAGGTATCCGTTCCTGTCTTTCCATTTTGAATCATCTTATATGAAATTCACTAAAGAGATATTTCACAAGAATATACTGGTGTTTACCATAAAATAGCCCCAGAAAAAGAGGGCAGAATGGTACCTTCACAGTAACTTAACCAGAGTTTGTTTTCCCTAAGGGGTAATGAAATGACTGTTTGCATCTAAAGATGAGATCCTTTGTCTCCCTTCCCCCCTCTCCCCTCTTCTCTCTCTTTCTCTTCCTTTCTCCAGAATTTATATGCATTTGTCTTATTGTGCTTTATGTAAAAGTTTAATAATTAAATTGATACCTGCAAATGAAATTAGAAAGCCAACCAAGTTAATATTGTTGGTGAGCTTTGGAAAGTAATAATAACAAAGACTGTGAAAGAATTTAATATCATCAGCCCTTATTCTTTAAGCACTGATGCAAATTTTTCCTTGAATGTAAGTTGCTAAGCAACAGCCTGAAAATGTTTTTGTTGACCATAAATGCAATTCTGTGTGGTCCCAAAAAGCATAGGCATATTCCCAATCTTTTTTGAGCTATCATATCATATTATCAGGCCATGCTTTTAAAATGACAATATTCTGTATATATGAAAATGCTATGTATGCTATGCAAACAATTTCATATATACTTCAAAATCTCTTTCCAGCCAATAATTATTGTGGCAGCACAATTACAATTAAAAGTAAAAATATGAAATGTCTAATTAATTTGTATGGAGTCAGTAAAAACATTACTTTTAATATATGTTGAAAACAATCAGAAATATGTATTTAAACAACTCAATCACATGATAAGGTTATGTAGGAATTATATTATTCTCTAATTTGTTTACAAATTATTATATTATAAAATTATTATAAAAGTATGGTATTAATATGTGATTAGCTGAGGAGGGGGAGACTAGAACCATAAAAAGAAAGGTGCACAAATTTTTCCAGGAGAAATTGAGAAGGAAGTGAAGGTTGTTTATTACATGATAAGTTGTAAGATCACCAGATCAAAAGTTGAGGGTTACATACTACAGCAGCAGGATCTGGGGAGATTATGTTTAAAAATTCACAGTTATATAGATGAACTGTACATTATGCTCTTTGTACTTTCTCAGGGATAAGAAAAGTGACCCACATGTTTTCTTTCCTACAATGTCTTGGTAAGTAGGACTCCAGTCTATGGGGAAATAAGAAATAAATAAATTTGTTCTTATTTCACCCACTCTTTGTGAAGTTCAAGTCATGAAATTTGGCTTAGGGATTTAGGCTTATATATTTCTTAACCAATGGTAAATATTTCTTCTAATTCCGAATTTTGAATGTGTCATTATTAGGACATGTTTTTTGAAGGAATGGATCCCAAAGTTATGCTGAATCACAGTTTCAAGTTTACTTAAGTATTTCAGTAAATAGCATTTCTAAGATTTCTCTAATGCCTATTAACATGTTTCATGAATGGAATAAAAATAGATGACTATAGCTAACACTGTTTTATGGTAAATAGGAAAGTTGTTAAGAGAATAAATCCTAAGAGTTCTCATCACAAGGAAAAACATTTTTCCCTTTTTTTCTTTTTGCTTTATCTGTATGAGAAGATGGATGTTAGTTGAAACTATTATGGTAATCATTTCACAATACATGTAAATCTACCATCATGCTATACACCTTAAGTTTATACAGTGATGCGTGTCAATTATTTCTCAATGAAACCGGGAGAAAAAAAAAGAAAAATAATACAGATGGTTTATCATTTGTTCAAGGAAGTCATACCGGGTAAAAAATAAAAGTTACACAAACACACACAAAGAAAGCAAAAGCCACATTAAATCATTTTTTAAAAGTCTATGCCTAAATGACGTTAACTGAAGTGAAATATCTAGTATATACATTGCAAGAGATAATAGTAATAGAAAATGTGTTATAAAATATAACCTTCCAGCTTTATTTTGCATTAATTTTTTTCCTTCCAGTTTTAATGAGATATAATTGACATACAACATTGTATAAGTTTAAGATGTACACCATAATCATTTGACTTACATACATCAAGAACCGATTACCATAGTAAGTTTAGTGAATATCCATCATCTCATGTAGATACAAAATAAAATAAAAATACTTTCCTTGTGATGAGAACCCTTAGGATTTACTCTCAACAACTTTCAAATATAACATACAGGGGTGTCCATTATATTGATCACGTTGTACCTTACATCCCTAGTACTTATTTACCTTACAACTGGAAGTTTGTACCTTTTGACCACTTTCATCTAATTCCCCTTCCCCCAACCCCCCACCTCTGGAAACCACAAGTGTTATCTTTTTTTCTACAAGATTTGTCTTTTGAATTATAATGAACTACAATACTGTGTTAGTTTGTACATAACATAGCGATTCGGTGTTTCTCTATATTATAAAACGATCACCACTATAAGTCTAGTTACCATCTGTCACCATACAAAGATATTACTTTATTATAGACTGTATTCCCCATGCTGCACATTTCATCCCCGTGACTCATTTATTTTGTAACTGGAAGTTTATACCTCTTAATTTCCCTCACCTGTTTCACTCACTGACCCCGCCCCCTCCCCACTGACAACCACCTGTTTGTTCTCTGTATATGTGACTCTGTTTCTGTTTTGTTATGTTTGCTCAGTTGTTTTGTTTTTTAGATTCCACATATAAGTGAAATCATATAGTATTTGGCTTTCTCTGTCAAGGAGCTGGAGGTCTAGGGTGTGACTGCCTGGATGTAAATTTGCAATTTCCAGTCTTGGTTAACTTTATCTACCTCTCTGTGCCTTCGTTTCCTCATCTGTAGATATAATAAAATTATGTATAAGATTATTGAGATAAATACAGGACTTAATAAACTATGCAAAAGGACACAGAACCATAACAATTGTATAATAAATGTTAGCTATTATTTTTATTATTACCCACAATTGTAGTCATTGTTATTTACGTTTATTTATTTGGGATCCAAACTTTAAAACAGTAAAAGAAGTTAGTTTTAAGTAACACTAAGAATTAGTTTTTGCATTGAGCAGATTCTATAGAAGAGTTGAATGTTAATTATTTGGTAAATGTATCAAAAGTATTTCTGTGTAACTTTTATTTGTAAATTAAGATTATATACTTTTATGTCTAATTTTAATGCCATATTAATTGTAATCATATGTGGAAACATACTTTCTAACAGCTAATTGCCATTTTAAGTGAAGAAAGAGCTAGAGATTTTATAATAAAATAGTGACTTAAATTCCATAAAAATTATGTGTTTAAAATGCTATATATATTTAACATGAAGAAAAAGATTAATCATTTAGAGCTGAAAATGCAAATTTCCAAGAAAACAATGTTTATAATGCTAATTCTGTGTATATTACTAGATAAAAGCTTATAGAGCTTTCGCTGATAGGTCAAATTCATTACAAGTAGTAAAAGTATGCCCAAACTCTAGCATAAATGCATGTGATTATGTTTAAAACATCCAAAGATGTTAAATAGATTAAATGTATTAACATGTAATACTGTAGAAAAGCACAGAGGGGCATGCCTAAATGAAGCTATTCCATTTGCTTAGATAAATAGAATTCTTAATGCAGTAGAACCACATATGACTGCAAGAGTAAATTTCACATTTCTAGCTAGATATTTAAAAGTTTGCATGAAATGAAGTTCCTTTCCTGATTCATATCAATTTGTAAGGTAGGCAATTCAGTTTGCTACAGGAAATATATCTTTATGAAGCATAACAAAATCCAATTTACCAGCAAAATCCATTTAAATTAAAATCAAAGACTAATCTTCATATAATCCTTTACCTGTATCATAATGATGAAAAATGAACAGATACCTATAGTGAACACTTACTATCCTGATTATTTTCATTTTTATTTGATAGAAATTATCTTCTACAGGGATGAAAAAGTATATGGAAAGGTCACATTATTTCTTGGAACCAGTAAATTATTTAAGCTATACTAGAGAAATAAAAGAATATTCACATTTCTTTAGAGTCATAGTGAATGTAACTGCATAATGATGCTTTTTAAAACCTAGTCTGAAATATATAAAATCGTTCCAATTCCAACAAAATTCTCTTAAACAACTGTTGAGAGTTGCTAAAAGTGCCACCTTCCTGATGATTGTATAAAATTTCATATGCAATGGAAATTGACAAAATCTTTCTAAAATTTATACTGAGATGCAAATGGACAAAAATAGTTAAGAAAATGCTGAAGAAGAACAAAGATGGGATTACACTATTGGATATCAAATTTTATTATAAAGTTATTGCATTTGATGGTTTTGAATGGGGAAATACTCTGAACTCATGTATGACTGTACAAATATCACTCTGACTCCTTGTTAAAAATAAACTGAATGAGGACTGGGGCATATTATAGGAGACCAGTTAGGAGGTTTCAGGATAACCATAGAAGAAGATGGTGATTTCTAGCATGGTAATATTAGTGCAGGTGATAAAAAAGATGATGATATTCTGATTATATTTTGAAGCCACAAGCAATAAAATTTACAGATATAATGAATATGCAGTGTAATAAAAGTGAAAAATAAGAGATGTTGCCAAGTATTTTAGCCTGAGCAACAGGAAGCTCAGGACAGAGAGCATGTGGTATTGGGGAAGTGGATCAGAGTTGTTTAGTAGTGGAGATAGTGATGTTCCAAGGAGAGGTTTAGTTAGGATATATAAATTGTGGTGTCAACACTGTATAAATAATAACTACTATCATAATTAGTTTTTTGAAATGCATGATTAATTCTGAATTTTTATTCAATGCAGATATCTGAGATCAGTTTGGACTCCTAGATTTTCACTTTATATTTTGGGTTATAATCCAAAAGTACTTAATTTTATTGTTTAAATGCTTCCAGTTTTGGCCATTGGTAGTTCTTTCAGTTGGCTCTTGTGCCCCTTTGATATAGCCCCACCTTGGTGGTCTTTTCTTTCCTATTCTGGTCTTTTTCTTTGTGTGCACTTCCTTACTTTCTGGCACTACAATATGCTCTAGACTCATATTGTGCATTTTCTTACTTAGTACTAGAATCAGCAATTTTCCCAAAGATCCCTGGTTTCTTTTGTTGGAAAATTCTATTAGGAACGAAGATCTGGGTGTTAGGTGTGCTCATGGGTACAGGGGTGTCATTACTGCTAAATCAACTCAACTGAAAGAGGAAGGAAATATATGAATGGATACTAACTTGTTTAAACACACATATATACACATTATCATTTGTATCTACCTCATGCTAAACATGAGTTTATACTAATGTTGCCAATTCTAATCTGCTACCACATGAAAAAATCTAGCCTTCCACTCTTGCTTATCTGTAATCTCCCCCTCCAACAGTGAAAAACCTGGCTCCCATCATCATCATTTACATACATAATTGTTTAACTCTAACATGTATATCAGTTCAGAATCATTACCCCAGACCCCTGCATGAAACAAGTTTGTTGACCAGAGTATAGTGCCTATGTGCAGTTTCTATTGTTGTTAAAAAAAAAAACCAAAACCTACTTTTTTCAGAGTTACTCAGGTCAGTGAGGTAGTTTCATATATTTGCAGTATAGTTATACTGTTTTTTTCACATTCTTCATTCCATCCTGGGATACCTCAAATCACTAATTTTTATATATATATATATATATATATATATATATATGACCTTGAATACATTGAGATCTGCTTTTTATAATATAAGGTTCTATAGGTTTGAAAAATGCATAGTTTCATGTATCTACCATTACAATACTTTACAGAACAGTTTAAACACCCTGAAAATCCCCTTTACATCACCTACTCACCATCCTCCCCTTCTCTACCTACAACCCTGGGGACCAGTGATATTTTTACCATGTGTATAATTTTGTCTTTTCCAGGATGTCATATAGTTGAAGTCATACAGTATTTAGTCCTCACATTTTCTTTCTTCATGTCGCAATATGCATTTAATTTTCATTCATGTCATTTTGTGACTTGATAGCTCATTTCTTTTTATTTCTGAATATTATTCCTTTGTATGGATGTACTAAAGTTTACCCAGTCACCTATTGAAGGACGTGTTGGTTGCTTCCAGTTTTTGGCAATTATGAATAAAGTTGCTACCAACATTCATGTCCAGGTTTTTGTGTGAACATGAAGTTTTCCAAAATAATTGGGTAAGTGCCTAGGAGTGTGATGGCTAGATCATATGACAAAACTATGTTTACTTCTGTAAGAAGTTACCAAACTGTCTTCCAAAGTGTCAGTACTTTTTACACTCTCACCAGCAATGAATAAGTTCCTGGTGTTATGCATCCTTGCTAGCAGTTGGTACTATCAGGTTTTTTAAAGTCTTTTTAATAGGCATGTAGTGGTATTTCATTGTTATTTTGATATGAAATCCCCTAATGAAAAATGATGTTGACTAGTATTTCATAGGTTTATTTGACATTTGTATTTTTTTGGTGAGGTGTCTGTGTTAATATTTTTCCCATTATTAAAATATTTTTTAATTGTTGAGTTTTAAGAGTTTCTTGTACATCTTGGACACAAGTCCTTTATCAAATATATATTCTGAAAATATTTTCTCCCAGTCTGTGGATTGTAATTTTCATTCTCTTAACAGTGTCTCTCACAGAGATGAAGTCAAATTTTGGGAGTCCAAAAATCTTTGATTTTGTCCCATCTCTGTCTCTTTCCGGCAGTGTTTCTGCTGGTATAATATTCCCAGGAACCTTGTTGGTCTTCCATGTAATTCAGAGGGGTCACACCATTAGGAAGGAGTTCTCAACAGATCCTTCTTGGGTAAACCCATCTTCAATCCTGGCTTCTGCTGAGATGGTTTATTAGATCCAAGCATCACATACTTAATCTTTCAGTAAAAGATTTTGCAGCTATACCCTTGGCCCTCTCTCCAGAGCATGATTTTTCCAAGGGTAAACTTCCTAGTTTTAGCTAGGAAATTTAAATTTTCTCATTTCCTTTGCAATCTGGATAAACTGAGAATTTCCCAAGTCATCAGATGTTTGTTTACTTTTGTTTAGCAATTCCTTCCTCAATTTATCTTGTTCTCACATTTTACTGTAAGCAGCAAGGAGAAACCAGGCTGATACTTCAACATTTTGCTTTGAAGTCTCCTCAGCTAATTTTATCTATTACAAATTCTGCTTTCCACTCAACAGTAGAATAACTTCAACCAAGTTCAATGCTGCTTTATAACAGGAATTGCCATTCCTCCTGTCTATAACATGTTCTTCATTTCTTTCTGAACTCTCACCAGTTACCTTTGATATCCATATTTTTATCAACCATCTCTTTAGAACAACCTAGACTTTTTCCATCATGTGCATCTAAATTCTCTCAGCCTCTACTCATTATCCAATTCCGAAGCCATTTACAAATTTATAAGTATTTGTTAATGGTAGCACTTCACTTTCCAGTACCAGAACGTGTATTAGTTTCCTAGGGTAGTCATAATAAATTACTATATACTTGGTGGCTTAAAACAACAGAAATTTATCTTCTCACAATTTTGGAGGCCATAAGTCCAATATCAAGGTCAATAGGGATGATTCCTTCTGGAGACTCTCAGGGACAATCTGTTCCATGCCTCTCTTCTTGATTCTGGTGGCTGCAAGCATGTCTTGATTTTCCTCCGTTTGTAGATGTGTCATTTTAGTCTCTTGTCACCTTTAACTTATAAGGACACAAGTCATTGGATATAGGCCCCACACTTAATCCAAAATCATCTCATCTCAACATACTTAATGACAGAGCTAAGATCTTATTTTCAGATAAGACCACAATCACATGTACCAGCATGTGATTAACAGGTAAGCATTTTGACATACCCCTTTGGGGAAACTGTTAATATACTACAGTAACCAGTTTAATTTCCCTTCTTGGCTGAAGAACTTTTTTATGCATTTCTTGCAGGGTATGTCTGTTGGCAATGAGTTCCCTCACTTTTTGTTTGTTGGAAATAGTCTTTATTTCTCCTTTTCTTTTGAAGGATAACTTGCCTGGATAAGAAATTTTAGGATAGTGAGGGTTTGTTTTTGTTTTGTTTTTAATTTCAGCACTTTAACTATTTCATTCCACACTCTTTGTTTACACAATTTCTGCCAAGAAACTCCCTCAAATTACTATCTTTGTTTCACTATCAGTAAGGCGGGTTTTTTTCCTCTGATTTCTTTCAAGATTATCTCTTTGTCTTTGGTTTTCTGCAGTTTTTATATTATATACTTTGGTGTAGACTTTTTTGTTTTTTATCCTGAATGGTGGTCTCTGAGGTTCTTGAATCTGTGGTTTGGTGTCTGTCATTAATTTTGGAAAGTTCTCAGCCATTATTACCAAGTATTTCTTCCACTTGGTTCTCTCTGTCTTCTTCATCTTGTATTCCAATTATGCATATGTTATAACTTTTGACATTGTCTTTCAAATCTTAGTCTTTATATTGTTATTATTACTATTATTATTATTATCTTTGCATTTTGGTTTGGGAAGATTCTATTGACCCTCCTTTAAGTTCACTGATATTTTTAAATATATTTCCAGTAATTTTATGACCCCATTAAAGACATTCTTCATTTCTGTTACAGTGTTTTTAATCTCCAGTATTTCTTTTTGATTCTTGAAGTTTCCATCTCTCTGCTTACATTACCTATCGATTCTGTTATGTTGTCTGTTTTTTCCATTAAAGCTCAGCATATTAATCATAGTTGTTTTAAATCTATGGTCTGATAATTCCCATATCCCTGACATATCTGGGTTTTATTTTGATGTTTTCTTTGTATCTTCAGACTGTTTTTTTCTTGCCTGTTATCATGACTTGAACTTTCACTGAAAATGAAACATGATGTATCAGGTAACACAAGCCTAGTTATATAGACCTTAGTGTTAATCTGCATAGGAGTTGTGCTGGATTTAATGTTGTTGTAGTTGTAGATGACAGAGGATTCAAATTCCTGTAGTGTCCTAATATTTGTTTTTCCTGTTGTCTTTGGAGTTCCTTAATTCCTCATCAGATAGAGTATGCATCTTGCTGCTCTATCAGCTGTAATTCTCTGTGCCTATACTGAAGTCCTATTGGTGTAGTTGTTAAGTGTGGGGGAGGGAAAGCATTGCACAATTGTAAGATTAAATATTCATCTTTTAGTGGGTTTATGTCCCTGGGCTTTGACTTTCACAAGTGTGTCTTAGAAATTTTTATCCCTTAGGTGATCTGGAGTGGGAGAAATGCCCTTTTGTTTGGTAGTTTAAGGTTCTGGTAGTCTTTCCTCTGTGAAACAGGCCTTTGATATGGAGAACACTCTGAGTATATTTCACTTTTTTTTTTTTTTTTAAATCCTCCACCCCTGCCAACATCATGAGAGGATCTTTCTTGACTCTTTACCTTGAGAGCTTAGGTGGGAACCTGGAGGTAAAAGCCACAAAAGTTGCCTCTTACCACAAAGCTGTAGCTTCCAGGAATTTCTCACTCTTAAGCTAGTTTATACTCACCCTCCGATATTTCATAAAAGTTACCATTTAACTGTACCTAACAGTTTATGGCTCCAGTGGGTTGTGCTATAGGCAAGCAGATCTCAGTTGTGAGTTTCTGTATTTGTCTGCCTATCCAGACTTTAGTGTGGTGATTTGCCCTGAAACTTTAGTCTCAGATGAGCTGTGTAAAGTCATTGATTTTCAGTTTATTCACCTTTTCCTTGTAAGGATGGGAGTGACAACTTGAGAACTCTTTACGTGTTAGAGCTTAAACTGGAATTTCCTCTTTTACTTTTAAAAGCCAAACCTCTTCATATAGTTGTCTCCAGATATTATGTCAAGTTTTTACTTCATGTTTGCTTTCTTTTAACATTTTGTTATGAAAAAATTAAACATATACAAATATCACAGTACCATGATTCCATGAAATTATCATTTAGCTTCAACAATTATGAAACATACAAGAGGAACTTATGTGATATATTTTTATATAAGATAGAATGTAAATTACAAATACTAAGATTGTGTCAAATACTTGAGAATCTAACTTGAAGAGGCTACCACTGACCAAAGATAGGGCAATATGAATGAATATCACAAAGGATAATTACTACAGTTGATTAAAACACTTCACTTTCATTTAAATCCATGAGGTAGTAAAAATTAAATAGATACAAAATAGTGATAGTGAATAAACTCATTTTTAAAACTAGTAAAAAAAAGACAATGTTTGAACTATTCATCCTGTATTTCTTAATAGTTATTACCAAATCTGAAATAAGAAAATTTTTCATTTTTTAAAAAAATATTTCACTTTGAAATATGAAGAAATGACAAGATTAAAATAGTAGTGGCTACTAACGTTAGGAAAAAACAATGGCATCCAGGCATTCTGTCCTTCTTGATGGAAGATTGTAAATTCCCCTATGAAGTGGTCTTGCCAAAAACATATAACCTGAAACTAATGCTCTGTAGATGCTATTATAAGTTATAGGAAATACAAAGCACAGAGGAATGTGTTGCTGTACACTGTGAGAATATAATTGGCAAATCCCAGACTGTAGAAAACACTGCAGGCCAAATAATCCAGTTGCTTCAACCATAATATTAACAACAAAAATGCAATGAATGAAATCTTAGCACTTAACAAAATATAATGAACAATGAGAGAATGCTAAAAGATTGTCTTTGAGCTGTTTTTATAAGACAAAAATTAGAATATATTTGATGGCTTATGTTTTATCTTTGTTATTATTATTTATTTATCTTTCCAAGTAGTTTTGAGGCCCTATGAATATGCCTCTTCAACTCTTTGTTGTACAATTTTAATTCTCTAAAACTAGTCAAAAGTATCAGAAAATAATACCAAAGTCATATCCAAAATTGTGAGAGGAGTATGCCACATAATACAATTTGAAAAATTATAACAAGAGAGTATTTAGAAAATTATAGTCTAATGTAATTTATACAATAGTGATAGTATTTGCTATAAAAGAACAAAACCTTGAAACATAAAAGCATAATTAGATTACAGCTTGTATCATTTTCAATTCCATACCTGCATTATGTTTAGATAATCTCCAAACCATAAAGGTAAATGCCCTTACATCTTTGGTATAGTCAATATGAATATAGAAAGCATTTAATACAGCTATAGAAAATTTTAATAAAATATATGATGAGGAAGAAGATGATCATTATTATTATTTGCTTTCTGAGGTAATTTCAAGGACATGAAATTTAGAATACAAAGACAACTTGAAAAACTTAAACTTCCCACAATAACCTATTATACCAAAAATATTTCTCTTCATTTCAAGTTGTGGTATCAGGTAAGAAAATCAAAGAACTAAGATATATTAATCTCCTCAATTTTATACTATAAACTTTATATACTTCCATCATTAAATTTTTATGTTAAAAAAATTTTAATATTGGAAGCACTAAGAGGAGGCAAATTATTTTTATTGGAAAGGTAGATTCTCTGAGCTTTTCTTCCCATCCATGGCCTAAAGCTAATTTTCTGAAATAACCCAAGAGAGAGAAATGCATTTTTCAAAGTGTTGAGTTCTGGGGGAAAACATTTTGATTATCATGTTTGATTATATTAACATGAAAAAAGTGTCTTTATCTATTTTAGTTTTAGTCCAAAAAGTTCATCTTTCTCTAGTTATGCCCCCAATACAAAATTTTATTTATGGTTTATAACTGTGTCAGTCAGCTATTGTCACAATACTATTGCATAAAATCCACTCCAAAACAAAGATTCATACATCAATAAGCCTCTGTTCCTATATTCATGGTTCTGAATGCAGCTGCAGTTTAGCACATTTAAGCTGGGCTCAGGTCAATAGGGCTTGGCTTTTTCCCTACAAGTTTAGCCAAGGTAGACTTTGCATGTGTAAATATTAACTGAAGGAAAACCAGTAGAGCAAGAAAGAAAGCCCATTCGTGTGAGCATATTTTAACCCCTTACTCTGTTATGCATATTAATATCCAGTTGACCAAAGCAAGTTGCATGGCATGGGACATAGATGCCAAGAGGGATTAAGAATTGTAAAAATTAATTAAATCTACCATTGTCTACTCTCTTAGTCATAATTATTTATGATCCTTCCACACACAAAATTCGCTCACCTGCTCCTCAAGATTTACTAATTGTTGCTCAGGATCTCACAATCTACATCAGGTCTGGAATCAGTTATTTTTATATGGAGACCTATTAACTAAAAAGACAAGTTATTCTCCACCTGCATATCCTATATAAGATTGTGGAATAGTGACAGAGAAGCTGCAATAAACACTCTCATATGAAAAAAGGAGAAATGGGAGATAAACTGGAGCCACTGATCTCTAGGAATTCTGAAATCCTGCTGGGCAAACATTATCATGTACTCCGAATCTTGGGGTAGAAAATTTTCTGGATGAAACCCCAGCTCCACTTCCTGGAAGAGGCTCTTCTCTATGAATCTTTCCATTTGCCTGTTTGGCATTTTCTGTAATTCTCTGCCTATAGTTAAGTGGAGGACCAGAGCTTTTGGTTTGTTTTTCTTGTTTTTAATATTGTGGACAAATAGGTGACATTCTCACAAATATAGATCTCTCAAAATTTTTTTTTTTTTAATAGATTCAATTCCAGTCAACTATAGGTGCCAAAGCCTCACCCACATATCTTTTAGAGGTATTATTCTTACCATGCTTTTGTGGGACCATATGCTTCACCTTATTAGGAGTCTGTTTACCCAGCTATAAGCATCTAGTAAGTTCCACCCTGCTTATATCAGAAGTCTTAACAGATGGTGGAGCTGCCAAGCCCTTGGTTTTGTTTACTTTTATCTACAGGAAGTATTTTAAGGATGCATAATTTTTTGACTTTGCCCCAAGGCTGTATCTTAAGTTTTGAATTATTATTGGCTAGAGAAACCAAAGATAAAAAGAAGTTTTATGATTTTATTTTCAAATCCATCATGGGTCAGTATTTCTAGCTTCTTCATAATCCTTCTTAATTCTATTTGTAAACTAGCCTGTTCCTTTTTAAATCCCTTATAATAGTTTTCACAGCTCCTGCTCTCCAGCCCCAAAGCCCATGCCATATACCTTAGGTTTTTGTTATGGCTACTATTTCTAGGTTCCAATGTCTTGATCCATCAGCTACTGACTCAATAATGCTTAGTAACAATCCTCTCCAAACCTCAGTTACATAAAACAACAATAAGAATTTATTCCCACATTCATGGGTCTCTAATTCTGTTGTAAATTAGCTAATCAAGGCAAGGCTTGAGAGAGTGGCTCTTCTTCCAACTGTAGGTCCAACTGAGCTTTTGACTACGTTGGGCTCAGGTAGGCCCCAAAGTATTCATTCTGAGTCTGAGGGTAAAATGGTTCTTAGCTGCTTGAGAGAAGCTCTTCTTATGGCAGAGTCAGAAATGATAGGCCCAAGCTTATCTACTCAGACACACTTAAAGTTCCTCTGGCATCATATCTGATAGCATCCCCTTAGTGAAAACAATTCCTATGATAAAATGTGTGGCTACAGGGAGGCATGCATAATTGGGAACCATAATGCAATTGGCCACTATAATATAATTAAATTTATGGTAACTGTTTACTCTTATTGTCATAAGTCTGTATTAATTTAGTTCACGAAGAAATTATGGACTACCTTGGCAATAATAAAACTTAGTTTAAAAAAATCTGTACTCAAGGCCTCAAATACAAAACTTGTTATCATTAAAGCATCAGAAATAATTTACTTACCAGTTTACCAGTGGAAATATTATATTCTCACTTATGTAAACTCTTTAACTTTGAACACTAACTTAACTCAATTTGTTCCTAATACATATGCAAAAATAGAATCTCAATGTCAATGCTACCTAAAGAGATAGATATAGCACAGATTTAAAATAGATTTACTAACTGATATAAACCTTAATTTGGAACTGGTTTTCCTCTTGGGCACTCTTTTGAGGAAGGTCAGTGAAGAAATAAATTCTCTTATTTTTGTTAACAGTCCTTTTCCCATTCACGTTTTTTTTAACATCTTTATTGGAGTATAATTGCTTTAAAATAGTGTGTTAGTTTCTGCTTTATAACAAAGTTAATCAGCTATACATATACATATATCCCCATAGCTCCTCCCTCTTGCATCTCCCTCCCACTCTCCCTATCCCACCCCTCTAGGTGGTACTCCAAAACAAAGATTCATACATCAATAAGCCTCTGTTCCTATATTCATGGTTCTGAATGCAGCTGCAGTTTAGCACATTTAAGCTGGGCTCAGGTCAATAGGGCTTGGCTTTTTCCCTACAAGTTTAGCCAAGGTAGACTTTGCATGTGTAAATATTAACTGAAGGAAAACCAGTAGAGCAAGAAAGAAAGCCCATTCGTGTGAGCATATTTTAACCCCTTACTCTGTTATGCATATTAATATCCAGTTGACCAAAGCAAGTTGCATGGCATGGGACATAGATGCCAAGAGGGATTAAGAATTGTAAAAATTAATTAAATCTACCATTGTCTACTCTCTTAGTCATAATTATTTATGATCCTTCCACACACAAAATTCGCTCACCTGCTCCTCAAGATTTACTAATTGTTGCTCAGGATCTCACAATCTACATCAGGTCTGGAATCAGTTATTTTTATATGGAGACCTATTAACTAAAAAGACAAGTTATTCTCCACCTGCATATCCTATATAAGATTGTGGAATAGTGACAGAGAAGCTGCAATAAACACTCTCATATGAAAAAAGGAGAAATGGGAGATAAACTGGAGCCACTGATCTCTAGGAATTCTGAAATCCTGCTGGGCAAACATTATCATGTACTCCGAATCTTGGGGTAGAAAATTTTCTGGATGAAACCCCAGCTCCACTTCCTGGAAGAGGCTCTTCTCTATGAATCTTTCCATTTGCCTGTTTGGCATTTTCTGTAATTCTCTGCCTATAGTTAAGTGGAGGACCAGAGCTTTTGGTTTGTTTTTCTTGTTTTTAATATTGTGGACAAACAGGTGACATTCTCACAAATATAGATCTCTCAAAATTTTTTTTTTTTTAATAGATTCAATTCCAGTCAACTATAGGTGCCAAAGCCTCACCCACATATCTTTTAGAGGTATTATTCTTACCATGCTTTTGTGGGACCATATGCTTCACCTTATTAGGAGTCTGTTTACCCAGCTATAAGCATCTAGTAAGTTCCACCCTGCTTATATCAGAAGTCTTAACAGATGGTGGAGCTGCCAAGCCCTTGGTTTTGTTTACTTTTATCTACAGGAAGTATTTTAAGGATGCATAATTTTTTGACTTTGCCCCAAGGCTGTATCTTAAGTTTTGAATTATTATTGGCTAGAGAAACCAAAGATAAAAAGAAGTTTTATGATTTTATTTTCAAATCCATCATGGGTCAGTATTTCTAGCTTCTTCATAATCCTTCTTAATTCTATTTGTAAACTAGCCTGTTCCTTTTTAAATCCCTTATAATAGTTTTCACAGCTCCTGCTCTCCAGCCCCAAAGCCCATGCCATATACCTTAGGTTTTTGTTATGGCTACTATTTCTAGGTTCCAATGTCTTGATCCATCAGCTACTGACTCAATAATGCTTAGTAACAATCCTCTCCAAACCTCAGTTACATAAAACAACAATAAGAATTTATTCCCACATTCATGGGTCTCTAATTCTGTTGTAAATTAGCTAATCAAGGCAAGGCTTGAGAGAGTGGCTCTTCTTCCAACTGTAGGTCCAACTGAGCTTTTGACTACGTTGGGCTCAGGTAGGCCCCAAAGTATTCATTCTGAGTCTGAGGGTAAAATGGTTCTTAGCTGCTTGAGAGAAGCTCTTCTTATGGCAGAGTCAGAAATGATAGGCCCAAGCTTATCTACTCAGACACACTTAAAGTTCCTCTGGCATCATATCTGATAGCATCCCCTTAGTGAAAACAATTCCTATGATAAAATGTGTGGCTACAGGGAGGCATGCATAATTGGGAACCATAATGCAATTGGCCACTATAATATAATTAAATTTATGGTAACTGTTTACTCTTATTGTCATAAGTCTGTATTAATTTAGTTCACGAAGAAATTATGGACTACCTTGGCAATAATAAAACTTAGTTTAAAAAAATCTGTACTCAAGGCCTCAAATACAAAACTTGTTATCATTAAAGCATCAGAAATAATTTACTTACCAGTTTACCAGTGGAAATATTATATTCTCACTTATGTAAACTCTTTAACTTTGAACACTAACTTAACTCAATTTGTTCCTAATACATATGCAAAAATAGAATCTCAATGTCAATGCTACCTAAAGAGATAGATATAGCACAGATTTAAAATAGATTTACTAACTGATATAAACCTTAATTTGGAACTGGTTTTCCCCTTGGGCACTCTTTTGAGGAAGGTCAGTGAAGAAATAAATTCTCTTATTTTTGTTAACAGTCCTTTTCCCATTCACGTTTTTTTTAACATCTTTATTGGAGTATAATTGCTTTAAAATAGTGTGTTAGTTTCTGCTTTATAACAAAGTTAATCAGCTATACATATACATATATCCCCATAGCTCCTCCCTCTTGCATCTCCCTCCCACTCTCCCTATCCCACCCCTCTAGGTGGTCACAAAGCACTGAGCTGATCTCCCTGTGCTACGCGGCTGATTCCCGCTAGCTATCTATTTTACATTTGGTAGTGTATACATGTCCCTGACACTCTCTCACTTTGTCCTAGCTTACCCTTTCCACTCCCCATGTCCGAAAGTCCATTCTCCACCTCTGTGTCTTTATTCCTGTCCTGCCCAAAGGTTCTTCAGAACTTTTTTCTTTTTTCTTTTCTTTTCTTTTCTTTTTTCTTTTTTAGATTCCATATATATGTGTTAGCATAAGGTATTTGTCTTTCTCTTTCTGACTCACTTCACTCTTTATGACAGTCTCTAGGTCCATCCACCTCACTACAAAAAACTCCATTTTGTTTCTTTTTATGGCTGAGTAATATTCCATTGTTTATATGTGCCACATCTTCTTTGTCCATTCATCTGTCACTGGACACTTAGGTTGCTTCCATGTTGGGGCTATTGTAAATAGAGCTGCAATGAACATTGTGGTACATGACTCTTTTTGAATTATGGTTTTCTTAGTGTATATATGCAGTAGTGGGATTGCTGGGTCATATGGTAGTTCTATTTTTAATTTTTTAAGGAACCTCCATACTGTTCTCCATAGTGGCTGTATCAATTTACATTCCCACCAGCAGTGCAAGAGGGTTCCCTTTTCTCCACACCCTCTCCAGCATTTATTGTTTGTAGATTTTTTAATGATGGCCATTCTGACAGGTGTGAGGTGATACCTCTTCGTAGTTTTGATTTGCATTTCTCTAATGATTAGTGATGTTGAGCATTCTTTCATGTGTTTGTTGGCAATCTGCATATCTTCTTGGAGAAATGTCTATTTAGGTCTTCTGCCCATTTTTGGATTGGGTTGTTTGTTTTTTTTGATATTGAGCTGCATGAGTTGCTTGTAAATTTTGCAGATTAATCTTTTGTCAGTTGCTTCATTTGCAAATATTTTCTCCCATTCTAAGGATTGTCTTTTCATCTTGTTTATGGTTTCCTTTGCTTGCAAAAGCTTTTAAGTTTCATTAGGTGCCATTTGTTTATTTTTGTTTTTACTCTCATTACTCTAGGAGGTGATTCAACAAAGATCTTGCTGCAGTTTATGTCAAAGAGTGTTTACCTCTAAGAGTTTTATACTGTCTGGCTTTACATTTAGGTCCCTAATCCATTTTGAGTTTATTTTTGTGTATGGTGTTAGGAAGTGTTCTAATTTCATTCTTTTACATGTAGCAGTCCAGTTTTCCCAGCACCACTTATAGAAAAGGGCATCTTTGCTCCATTGTATATTCTGGCCTCCTTTGTCATAGATTAGGTAACCATAGGTGCGTGAGTTTATCTCTGGGCTTTCTATCCTGTTCCATTGATCTATATTTCTGTTTTTTGTGCCAGTATCATACTGCCTTGATTAATATAGCCCTGTACTATAATCTGAAGTCAGGTAGCCTGATTCCTCCAGCTCCGTTTTTTTTTTTTTTCCCTCAAGATTGCTTTTTGCTATTTGAGGTCTTTTTTGTTTACATACAAATTGTAAAATGTTTTGTTCTAGTTCTGTGAAAAATGCCATTGGTAATTTGATATGGATTGCATTGAATCTGTAGATTGCTTTGGGTAGTATAGTCATTTTTACAATATTGATTCTTCCAATGCAAGAACACGGTATATCTCTCCATCTGTTTGATTTCTTTACGGTATATCTTTCCATCTGTTTGATTTCTTTCATCAGTATCTTATAGTTTTCTGCGTACAGGTCTTTTGCCTTCTTAGGTAGGAGGCAAAATTCCTAGGTATTTTATTCTTTTTGTTGCAATGGTAAATGGGATTGTTTCCTTATTTTCTCTTTCTGATCTTTCATTGTTAGTGCATAGGAATGCAAGAGATTTCTGTCTATCAATTTTGTATCCTTCGACTTTACTAAATTCATTGATTAGCTCTACTAGTTTTCTGGTGGCATCGTTAGGATTTTCTACATATAGTATCATGTCATCTGCAAACAGTGACAGTTTTACTTCTTGTTTGCCAATTTAGATTCCTTTTTTTTCTTTTTATTCTCTGATTGCCATGGCTAGGAGTTCCAAAGCTATTTTGAATAATAGTGGCAAGAGTGGGCACCCTTGTTTTGTTCCTGATTTTAGAGGAAATGGTTTGTTTTTCATCATTGAAAATAATGTGTGCTATGGGTTTTTCATTAATGGCCTTTATTATGTTGAGTAAGTTCCCTCTATGCCCACTTTCTGGAGAGTTTTTATCATAAATGGATGTTGGATTTTGTCAAAAGCTTTTTCTGCATCTATTGAGATTATCATATGGTTTTTATTCTTCAATTTGTTAATATGGTGTATCACACTGATTGATTTGCCTATATTGAAAAATCCTTGCATTGCTGGGATAAACCCCACTTGATCATGGTGTATGATCCTTTTAATGTGCTGTTGGATTCGGTTTGCTAGTATTTTGTTGAGGATTTTTGCATCTATGTTCATCAGTGATATTGGTCTGTAATTTTCTTTTTTTGTGATATCTTTGTCTGGTTTTGGTATCTGGGTGATGGTGGCCTCATAGAACGAGTTTGGGAGTGTTCCTCCCTCTGCAATATTCTGGCAGTGTTTTAGAAGGATAGGTGTTAGCTCTTCTCTGAATGTTTGGTAGAATTCTCCCGTGAAGCCATCTGGCCCTGGGCTTTGTTTGTTGGAAGATTTTTAATCACAGTTTCAACTTCAGTGCTTGTGATTGGTCTGTTCATATTTTCTATTTCTTCCTGGTTCAGTCTTGGAAGGTTGTACCTTTCTAAGAATTTGTCCATTTCTTCTAGGTTGTCCATTTTATTGGCATATTGTTGCTTGTAGTCCTCTCTCATGATTCTTTGTATTTCTGTGGTGTCAGTTGTAACTTCATTTTCATTTTTAGCTTTATTGATTTGAGTCCTTTCCCTTTTTTTCTTGATGAATTTATTCTTTTTTTGTGATATCTTTGTCTGGTTTTGGTATCTGGGTGATGGTGGCCTCATAGAACGAGTTTGGGAGTGTTCCTCCCTCTGCAATATTCTGGCAGTGTTTTAGAAGGATAGGTGTTAGCTCTTCTCTGAATGTTTGGTAGAATTCTCCCGTGAAGCCATCTGGCCCTGGGCTTTGTTTGTTGGAAGATTTTTAATCACAGTTTCAACTTCAGTGCTTGTGATTGGTCTGTTCATATTTTCTATTTCTTCCTGGTTCAGTCTTGGAAGGTTGTACCTTTCTAAGAATTTGTCCATTTCTTCTAGGTTGTCCATTTTATTGGCATATTGTTGCTTGTAGTCATCTCTCATGATTCTTTGTATTTCTGTGGTGTCAGTTGTAACTTCATTTTCATTTTTAGCTTTATTGATTTGAGTCCTTTCCCTTTTTTTCTTGATGAATTTAGCTAAAGGTTTATAAATTTTGTTTATCTTCTCAAAGAACCAGCTTTTAGTTTTATTGATCTTTGCTACTGTTTTTTTTGTTTGTTTTCTATTTCATTTATTTCTGCTCTGATTAATATTCCCTGGGGCCGGGAATTCTCTGGTGTTCCAGCATCCTGGACTTCATGCTCCCACTCCAGAGGCTCAGGCCCCACCCCTGGCCTGGGTATGAAGCCCCCTAAAGCCACATGGCTCAACAAAAAAGGAAAAAAAAAAAAGAAAAGAAAAGAAAAAGAAGGGTGGGGAGAAAAGAAACAGACAAAACACAAGACAAATAGCTAAGACAAAAATAAGCAACAAGCAAACAGCAATAGCAACAATTAAAAACAAACCAAAGAAACAGACAAACAAAACCCCAGACAAATGGTAAAAGCAAAACCAAATGAGCAAAACAAAACAAAACAAAACAAACACACACAAACTAATAAACAAAAACAGAGAAAACAAAAAACAAGAGAACAACCAAACAAAAGAATCCCAAAATGAAACCAAACAACTAAAAACAAAACTAACAAAAACAAATGAAAAACAAAACAAAAGCAGAATGCAAACTGAAAGAAAAAGCAAAGAAAATAAAACAAACACATAAAATGATAAAAAAAGATTAGAACAAATAGAACAAAGGCAAAATAAAACCAAAAAAACAGAACAACAAAAAATTAATAAAGAAATAGAAATCTAAAAAATTTTTAAATGTATTAATTTTTTAAAAAACTAAATAAAAACATATAATAATAAAAACAACAGAACAAAACATTTTTTAAAATAGTAATAATTATATTTTCCTGGGGTCTCAGCTGTCAGCATCCTTGCCCCCACCTTGAGTCACAGCCAACCTCCGCTTCCCCAGGAGGCTCTCCAAAACTCTAGGTAGGTCTCTGGTCCCTCTCTGGGCACTGTGAGGGTGGCTCAGACTGTGACCTGGCTCACCTCCCAAGTGTACTAGTCCTCAAAGTGTACAGCTGCTAGAGCTAGACCAATTTTATTTGTGGGAACACTCATTGTCCATTCAGATATTCCATAGATGTAGGATTTGCCAAGCAGATTGAAGGGATTTAATCTACAGTTTGTTAAGCTGCACAGAAAGATTTTTTTCCCTTTCCTTAGTCGCCCCACCCCTGAGGCTCAGCTGTGCTTTTAGCTCCACCTCTGCGTGTGGACCACCCACAGGAGTCTGCTCCCAAGGCTGCCTTGGAGTACTTGGGGATGCCCTGGTGAGGATAGGGTGCAGAGGTGGTGTGACTGCCTGGGTTGCGGGGCCCCGGTGGCAACAGGTTCACAGGAAAGCCAGTGGCCACAAGCGTGAGAGATATGGCCCTAGTGGGAACCTTTCCTAGCACCAGGCGGCAGGCGTGAAAAGGCCAGCCCTGGGGGGGGGGGCTTTTCCTAGTGCCTGAGGGGGCAGGGGGCTGGCGTGTGGGGAGAGAGACACTGCAATGGCAACTCCACCCCCTGTGCATCTCTCAACAGTAGCACCTTGCTTCTATGTCAGTCTGGATTTCCTCCCCAAGCATTCCTGGTTTTGGATTTCCTCCCTCCCATCCCCTCAGTCTATCTCCTTGCAGCCCACAGCAGTCCTCCTCCCAGGTTTGCTCTTCAGTCCCCATGTTCCAGCTTTCAGCCCCCGTGTCCACTGGAGGACACATGTCCCAGTCTGGGGTGCACGGGCCTGTGGCACAGACCATCTGTGTAGGTCTCACTCTGTCCTGTCTGCCACAGACTGGGCCATTTCACCCTCCTCTGACAGCCTCAGATGCCCCCCTTCTGTTCCAACTGATTTCCCCATCAGTGAAGGGGCTCCCCCGGATATGGGAGTCTCTCCTCTGCTTCAGCTCTCCCCCAGGGGCACAGATCTCTTTCTGCTTCCTCTCCTCTTCTTTTCCCCTTCTTTCTTTCATCCCATCTGTTTATGTGGAGATCTCTCCTGTCCTTTCCGGTGTCCAACGTCTTCTGCTAGCGTTCAGCCAGAGTTCTGTGAGAATTGTTTCATCTGTAGCTGTATTCTTGATGCATTTGAGGAGAGAGATGAACCCCACGTCCTCCTGCTCCTCCTCCATCTTGGTCAAGAAGACAGTTTGCTCATTTCTAAGCTCCGTTTCCTCCACGGAACATATCTCCTAAGACTTGTTAGATTTCAGTTCCATTAAGAGTATCAGCATCCTTACTGCATTTATTTCCTACCTCTCCTTGACTTTCTTCCAGTTTAAAGCACTGCTACTAATATTCTAGAAGGAGACCCTCCCTTTGGGAAATGTGTGCAAACATTCTAGCTATTTTAAAATTATGTTTTGGACTCTAATGGTAACCTCAGTGCCTGTGAATTAGTGAAAAACATTTTTCTGCCTCTTTATCATGTTAGTGTTTTCTGAATCATAACTCCAGGTGCCCCAGATAACAAGATGACTCATCTTTTCTACCCTTACTGTTGTATGATATCCAAGGTGGCCAAAGTCAGTGCCAGCATTGTGATATTGACACTAATTACACAATGGAATAAATCTCATCCTGACTTTGGAGTCTTGAGTTTGTTCCATTGTAGACCTCTGAGACCAGGAAAAGTTCCTCCCCACCATTCTGCTAGAAGTTCAGGGGTCCCTTGGGGTTTACACATGTCCTAAGAAGTAGTGGGAAGGCCACAACTATAGTAGTTAGATGGGTACTGAGCAAGATTCTGGTGAACTGGTTGGCATCCCTCTTGCAGGCAGAGTTGCAACTTTGGTGGAAAAGCAATGGAATTTCCCTTTGAGGTAGGTGGCATGATAAACTGGCTGACAGTCAGGGTAAAGAGTTGAGGGATGAGAGCTCCTAGTCAGACATTTACTTGAGAGGACCTCTACCCAGTGTAACTCCTCAAAATATTTAGTTATTTGTAGTGGTGCTTGTCTTGGTCTACTTAGCCAGCACTTTCTAGAAATCCCCATCACCACTCTGCCCTTTGCAATTCTTCTAGGCTAAAGTCTCCACATTCTATAGCCCACTTCATAAGCCATCGTGGATACTTTTCCTCTCATTTTGCCATTTCTTCTTTATCCATCTATAAACAAAGACTTCCTTTTTTTTCCACTGTAGACTTTTGGGCAATAAAATAAAAAGATAAAAATTAACAAGTGAACCAAACAACCAACAAACATTTTTTAAAAATTTTCCAAACATAAGGAATATTCAGTTTTCAGACACATTCTGCAGGTAAAGAGGGTATGTGGAAGTGCTACTACAAAAATTTGAATCATTCCATAGCAGCAAGAAAAAATTAAAAAAGCAAAAATACTAGTTTTCACACTAGAATATATAGTGTTCTGTTATAAATGCCTAGAAAGTGATTGAGTTATTCTAAGCCCAGCATTTCCACATTTGGCTCTCAAATTATTCTCAGGGGGAAAAAAAAGGAATAAAAGCAAGGAAAGGAGAGAGGAGGAGGAGAGATATAGCAGGAATCTGTGACTGAGCAAAAAATAATACATTACATTGTGTATGGGCACTGTTGAGCCAATCCAATGAATCTTAGGTCTTCTCATTCCTACAAAGAACACTAGCCTATACTTAGCAGGGACATAAATGCTACAATTAGGCATTTATGATTAAGTCAAGCTATACTACTCCCTAGTTTATATTTAACTTCAAATATTTCAATATAAAATCCCATGAAGAAAAGGTACCTGGACCACGGTTAATAAATGAAATGTTGAGTGTGTTGCACAAAATTAAAAAGAAATACTTCTGTTTTTCTTAAAGCTTTCATAGAGGTCTGATGTAGCCAGTCTAACATCAGACTAACAGCTGACTGAAATAATGATTGTAAAATACTTATTTTGGAGCCTAGCATGATATGAGCATTTAAAATTTAGCAAAGCAAGCATGTTTACATTGTGGAAAATAGACTCAAAAAATACCAAGAATAGCTCTGAAGAAAAAGTTCATAGAATGCCCATATTAGGAGGCCAGAGCATAGAAGGCAAGAATGATAGTTGCTTCTAATTTAGTCAACCCTGGAGAATTAAAATGACCAATTTAATGAATGTGCCCCTGGGCATGTTTTAGCACAAGTTTAATAGGATTATCTTCCTTCTCTAACTTTCTTTTTTGAGTATAGTGTCACTCTCCTAGGATCTTGGGACATAATTCAGACATAGAGACTTCACATTCTCAAAATACATCTCCTTTCTTATTTCATTGTATCTATGTACAGTGTTCTTTTTCTCCAAATTGTCGTTATTCCAATCACTCACACTTATTTAGCCAATCTCTACTTATCCTTCAAAGTGCAATTCAATATTATCCTTGACAGTGATCTCCTATCATGTGCTAGTTGATTGTTTGTTATGACACTTACACTGTTAACATTACTGGTTTACATGTATATCTCCTTCAGAAAACTGTGGTTCTGAGGAAGTCAGATACTGTATTTCATTCATCACAAAATCCACAGATATTGTATTGCATATCACTCCACACTTGGCACATAGTTGACATAAAATACAAGTTTAAAGAATGAATGAAAACTTCATTTCACTGTAGCATAGAAACAGGTTCTGATATGAGTAGATTCATTTTATAGATGATGCTAAAGATAGAGGAATATAAAGTGAAGATGAAAAGATAATAAATACAACTATAACATTGATAGAATAGAGATCATACATCTGTATACATTTAAGTACATATTCCATTATATCCAGAGAATGGGGAGAGGGAAAGGATAGGAAACTATTAGAAGTAATAAAAGTGATAAAAATACAAGAAACCACAATTGTTCCCACCCCGCAAAAAAAAAAAAAAGGACTAAAGTAAATGATGAGTGCCAAACTGTGGGAGGAAGTACCATTTAACCAACAACACAAGTAAGGGGTGGTCCTTGTGACTACATTTCTGGTCCTGCATTGAGTGTCTATACTTGGACCATGATTCCTAAGGCAACAAGGGTTGAAGGGTACAGTATTGATACCTGCTACAACATGAATTAACCCATAAAACATTAGGCTAATTTAAAGAAGCCAGTCACAGAAAGTCAAATATGGTGTGCTGACTGAAAGTAGATAAATGGTTGCTAGAGGAAGAGAGTGATAAAAGATGCTTTAAAATTAGATAGAGGTGATGGTTGCATGACTGTGAATTTAGTTTTTTAAAGAAACACTGAATTGTACACTTTAAAAGGATTGTGTGATGTATGAATTATATGTCAATTAAGCCATTATAAAAAATTGAGGGAAAACAGTTTGGTGCATGATCAGACAATAGAAAGACTAGTTAAAATCAGGATTTGGGGGGAAAATACATGGCACATAGCATCCAAAGTTCTATGTCTTCTCATTAGTTTATGGTGCCCTCAACATTTTAAATAAATTTTTAAAAATATCAAACACTTCAAGGAATAATACATCAAAAACCCTGCGATCCCATAACCATAATATAAAAAAAAAATATTAGCAAATTGTCATAATTGTTTCAAGACTTAATATATAAAAGAAATAAAATATTTCACATTAATGTAAATGCCTTTTCAACCAAGAGCCTGAGTCTGTATTTCTACTTTGTTGGAAATCAAAATTTTTTAAATTATTTTTAAATAATACACTTAAGTTATTTGATTCTCTAATCTATATTTTTCTGATGTTTCATTGGGCCATAAAAAGCACAAATCAGCCACCAATTATTAACATTAATATTTCAAACTGCCAGTTAAGGTGCATGCATTGCAAAGTATAAAAATAATGCTCATTTTAAAAATTTGAAAATTAATAAAAACATTGCCATCAATCTATATTAGGAGATGCAATGACAGCCCTAAAAAAAAACTATATCTGTCACTGCAAGAATTTTAGAAAAATGTTTAAATTCTTTAGCAGAGTAATATGAATAGTGAGAAACTCAAAAGTATCCGTTGGGAAAATGACAAATACTTGATTTTTCTTTCATTCTCTTTCAGCTCTCTTAAAGTGTTAGTTTGGAATAAAAATGGAAAGCCTGTAGGGAAAAATATAGAAGAATTAGTTAAGTGAATAATATAAACCAAAATAAATTTTATTTTAATAGAGCAGTAGTATTGAAACAATACTATTTGGAGCAATTGTAACACAATTTCCTAAAACTCAAATTAATTTTAATTTTGAGCTCCCATCTTTCCAGGCTTCTAAGAAACATAACTTTAGTCATTTGTAAATATCTCCTAGTCTCTTAACAGACTAGAGCCAATCAAAGCATTGGGATTTTAGTAGTCCATAATAAGCCACCTCATATGAACCAGGTGAATATCCATGTAAAAACTATATTTTATAAAATTCAAAGTAATATCTATTTTGAACACTTACTCTACTGCATAACCTCAGTGTCTCAGGGTTCCACTGGCAGGCTGGTGTCAAAGTTCAGAGAGACATTTCAGAGAGCTGAGATGGCAAAGACCATTTGTTTACAGAAGATACCATTTAAAACATCCCACAGTCAACATGAATGCTCAGATCCAGCACCTGTCTAAGGCCTCTGTTTCAAGTGACCACAGGGAAAACTCCACAAGACCACCTTTGGTTCTGTCTGGTGTTAAAACATGCATCATTTCTCTTTGAACTCTTTCAATTCACTGGCATTGTGAAACTCCATCTCATCCAGGTGACTGTAGGGTATTGCTGAATTCACTTATCACTTCTGTGAAGCATGATTCAGTTTCTCTCATTCTCTTTTCACCCAACTTCTCACCTCATACCCTGCTTGCTCCATAGCTTCCTTGCTTTCTCCAAATCCAGATTGAGGAATTGTCTTCTAATCCAGGATTGAACCTACACTTGCTATGCCTGCTCATGGTGATAGATAGTAGATAGATAGATAGATAGATAGATAGATAGATAGATGATAGATAGATGATAGATAGATAGATAGATAGATGGATAGATAGATGTCAATACAGATATAGATATTTTTATTACTCAAGTGCCTCTCCCCAGGCATAAGTTTTGGCTTTTAGGAAAAAAAAAGGCAGGAAGAATCACAAGCTATTTTTCCTTTCTGCCTTGTCACCAAAATTCTTGAATTTAGAAAATAAAAATGCTAATATAATACACTATAATGTAATATGATATGATATAGATAGAAATAAATAATAGATTAATGTCTCAAAATAGTGTCCTGACTAGGCTAAGGTATGTGAATGAAAACATTTTAGACATGTATTAGGCTGTTCTCAATTTGTAGAAATAATGAGCTTCCAAGAACATTTAAGAAAGTAAATGCATAAACAAGGAAATTACATGTTTAATGAAGGATTTCTGTTTCTAAAAAACAAAACCTGTTCTAATATCCATAATCAGGTTTTAACATTCAGGGTTTTTGAATTTGTGTTGTACACAATATATGTATAATGTCTTACAAAATATTAAAATATAAGTATTAAATACAATACAATACTTTTAAAAGCACTTAAAGTTTTATTCTTTCATTTAACTTGAAATTTAATATATTGAAAAAAACTAGTTCAATATTAGGTTAGGAAATATTAGGAAAGCTTAATTTGGTGATTTTTGCAAAGGATTAATCAGAGAAGTAAAAAATATTCACATAGAGATTGTATTGATGACTTTGATGGGTTCCTAACATATTTCCTAAATAAACTGTCAACACAAATTTAAAGGCCAGATTTATTTTCTTTAGAAAGAGTCTATTTGGTTTCAGCTCAGAGATGTAGAGAGCTGAAAGAGAATTACCCTCATCCATACAACATTGATAAACCTGGAAAATGACACATTAGTTACCTTTCTTGAACCCATCACAGAACTAAAATTGCAGGGCAATTAAGTAATTTGAAATCTTGGGAAAGAGAGCCACCTGCAGCAAGAAACAAACCCTCTCATTTGCTTACTTGGAATGGATAAGAAATACCGGTTAAAATTTTTAAACAAATTGCTAATGACCAAGTGTGGGCTAGACTAACTTGGGAAGGAAGCCCACTGGGGCTGCAGACACGAGGGATTCACAACTTCTGCAGACTCTCCCTCATTGAACTCAATCAGGAGATCACAGAAAAAAAATCTGAGAAAATCCAAGAAAGTTCTTTTCCTGGTACTGGTTGGGGAAATAGAACAGTGTTAACTCCTGAAACTTTGCCCAGATCCCCCTCCTCTATCTCCCAATCAAAGTAAAGGATTTCATCTGCAGAGAGAAAACAATAAAACCTGCTGCCTTAAGGCACTGGTGGAAACTCACTGCAGCTGATGGGAAGGGAAGACATTATACCAATTTTTATACCAATTTTAAACATATCTTCCAGAAATAGAAGGGGGAGTAAACAATTCTCAACTCACTCTATAAAGCCATTATTTCCTTAATACCAAAACCAGACAGAACCATTAAAACAAAAGGAAACTACAGACCAATTTGCCTTATGAAAATAGATGCAAAAATCCTCACCAAAATATTAACATACTACATTCAGTAATGTATACAAGGGATAATACATCACCACCAAGGAGGATTCATCCCAAGAATGCAAAATGGGTTCATCATTAAAAAAATCAATGTATTTATTTTTTGTTGAATAATAGTGGCAAGAGTGGACACCGTTGTCTTGTTCCTGATCTTAGAGGAAATGCTTTCAGGTTTTCAACATTGGGAATAATGTTTGCTGTGGGTTTTTCATATATGGCATTTACTATGTTGAGGTAGGTTCCCTCTATGCCCACTTTCTGGAGAGTTTTTATCATAAATGGGTGTTGAATGCTGGAGAGGGTGTAGAGAGAAGGGAGCCCTCTCGCATTGTTGGTGGGAATGTAAATTGATACAGCCACTGTGGAGAACAGTATGGAGGATCCTTAAAAAACTAAAAATAGAACTATCATATGATCCAGCAATCCCACTACTGGGCATATACCCTGAGAAAACAATAATTCAGTAAGAGACATATACCACAATGTTCATTGCAGCACTATTTACAATAGCCAGGACATGGAAGCACCCTAAGTGTCCATCGACAGATGAATGAATAAAGAAGATGTGGCACATATATACAATGGAATATTACTCGGCCATAAAAAGAAACGAAATTGAGTTATTTGTAGTGAGGTGGATGGACCTAGAGTCTGTCATACAGAGTGAAGTCAGAAAGAGAAAGACAAATATCATATATTAACTCATATATGTGGAATCTAGAAAAGTGGTATAGATGATCATATTTGCAAAGCAGAAATAGATAGAGAACAAACGTATGGAAACCAAAGGGGAAAAGGGAGGGTGGGATGAATTGGGAGATTGGAATTGACATATACACACTATTGATACTATATATAAAATAGATAACTAATGAGAACCTACTGTATAGCTCAGGGAACTCTACTCAATGCTCTGTGGGGACCCAAATGGGAAGGAAATCCAAAAAAAGAGGTGATATATGTATATGTATAGCTGATTCACTTTGCTGTACAGTAGAAACTAACACAACATTGTAAAGTAACTATACTCCAATAAAAATTAATTTTAAAAAATCAATGTAAGTCTCCATACTAATAAATTAAAGAAGAATGTCATATGATCAGCTCAATTAATGAAGAAAAAGCATTTGAAAAAATTCTACACTCATTCATGACAAATATTCTTAGCAAACAATGAAGAGAATAACTTTAACATAATAAAGAACATACTTTTTCCCTAAGTTCAGGAGGAAGGCAAGAATTTTCACTGTTACCACTGCTGTTCAACATCGAACTGGAAGTTCAAGCCAGCGCAATGAGGCAAAAAACAAAAGAAACAAAAGAATACAGATTGTAAAGAAAAAATTAAATCTATACACATATCTGTTTTTAATACATAAATAATCCCAAAGTATCTAGAAAAGTTAATGTATTTAAATGTGTTAATCTAGGATATGAGGCCAAGATACAAATCAGTAGTATAGCCATAGTCCTATACAGATAGTAATAGCATAGTTTGATGTCTAGACTGTCTAGTGCCTGCTATGGCTCTCTTTTTTCGGAATTTATTAGGTTATTGAGTGTTTATTTTTTCATAGGAGCTTCATTACTAATATTTATTGTTATAGAAAAATCCAAAAATAAGTTGTTGACGATTGTATTGGGGTTAAATTACATGCAAAAATACATTCATCAGTGAAGCAAGAGATTTTTGCGTTGAGATTGTGTTGATTTTGATAGATTCTTGCATTTTCTTAAGTAAATTATATTTTTGTATTTAAGTTGTTTCTGTGTTGAGATATATCTATATCAGAAATGATTAGATGCGTCAGAACAGTAAATTAATCAGATACATCTCTACATCTTTAAGATGTTCAGTAAACTTATCTGTGAACAAAGGATGACTTTTCATTTGTTCAAGTATACTCATAAGCCTTTCAGTAATCTTTTTCTCTTACAGACATGGTATATTTTAAAAATACTAATTCCTTGGCATCACATATTTTTATTGCTCTTTAAAATGGGGTTTTCTCTTCCATTTATATCTTGGAAACTGTTTGTGTGTATGAAGGAAGTAGAATTGGGTAGAAGAAGCAGCTGCACTGTGATGCAGGCCTGACAAAGCCCCTGTCTACCTCGTGGAGAGCTCTGCAGGTCTGCCTAGGATATTACCTCAGGACAGGTGATTCTCTGCAGCTGAGGCAGATCCTCACAGTGTGGGGAACTCAAGCATACCTCATGAGTGCACTCACCACAGCTGGGCCACAAGTCCACCTCTGAAAAGGGATTTGAGTAGGGCATTTCTCTACCACAGCTGGGAATCATGATTTGACGTTCCACGTTCCAAAAGAAAGCTAAGAGCAGGAACAGGAGAGAGCTAATAAAAGAGCCCTGAAGAAACACAAACCAGCAGAGGATGGAGAGTCTGAAACGTAGAGCGAGGAGACAAGAAGTTTTGGAGCTTTTTTGAGGTAAGTTTTCGAGTTTTGTCAAAAATTTAAAGGTACATGGCAATTTAATGTAAAGGTACATGGTATTTTAATCAATATTGAAAAATATTGATTTCTTTGGCAAATGATTTATTTATTTTGCAAATTTTTACTTCATTTTAAAATGCAAAAGGATGTTAGAGTGGAATACGGGTTGGAGTGAAAAAAGTTTTTTTCAAGTAAATTTTCAAGAAAATTGAGTATATTAAAATATTAGGGAAAAGATCCAGAGTAAAGGAATATGTTAAAGATACAGAGGAAAAGGAATTGATAATGAGAAAACTTCAAAGAGCTGCAAGCTAGATATGGAATAATTATTTTTGAGAATATTTAGGGATATTTTATCCAGTGTGACTGGATAGAAAAAGATAAAAATGACTGTGTGTCAAGTAAGTTCATGGTGTTTGTGGCAATAGCTTAATGAAATATTTATTGTGTTAAAAAGTTGAAGTCATTTACTGAAAATGAGGAAGAAATTGAAGGTTAAATTTAAAAAACTTAGGGAAGCCCTCCTCTGAGCTAGAGCTGTGAAGATTGAGAGAGAAGGCTCAGAAAGGAAATAACAAGATTTCTGGGCTGTATTGAAAGCCCATTTAAGGTTGGAACCACAAATGTAAAACATCCGTCTACGGCTGTGTTGTCCAGTATGGTAGCTGGCAGCCATATATGTCTATTAGATTTAAATTTAAATAAAATAATGATTCAGTTCCTTAGGTGCAGTAATCACATATCTACTGCTTAAGAGTGACTAGTGTGTACTCTACTGGACAGCACAGATACAGGACATTTCTAACACTGCAAAAAATTCTCCTGATCAGTCTAGACTAGAGAGAGAGTTGGGTAAATTGTCTGCAGTGGTGTTCAGCATCCCAGGAGCAACAGCTGAGACTGAACACTTTTAAGTGGCTCCAGGCCTGCCATTATGCTTCCCTGGGCAGAACAGGAGACTGATGCTGAATCAAAAGAAAACAAAAATGTGTCTTATAAAGCCTAGACTGCATATAAAAAGATGAGAATTGGAAAGAACTGATGCATTAGCAACACTTAGAGATGCCAAGGACTTTGGCATTTGATGAGGCTGAATAACAGTGAAAAAACTAGAAAGATCATGCTCAGAGTGAGGAAACTTTAAGATTTCACACGTGGAATTGTTCTTGGTGAGGACAAAGCTCAGGGTTTGCTGGAAGTGGAATAGATTTGTAGGTTCATTGGGGTTCAGAGAGTCAAGAAAACATAGTAGGGCTTCCCTGGTGGCACAGTGGTTGAGAGTCCGCCTGCCAATGCAGGGGACACGGGTTCGTGCCTCGGTCTGGGAAGATCCCACATGCCGCGGAGCG
>NC_041219.1:21317599-21327866 GCF_002837175.3 Physeter macrocephalus
GCGGCTGGGCCCGTGAGCCATGGCCGCTGAGCCTGCGCGTCCAGAGCCTGTGCTCCGCAACGGGAGAGACCACGACAGTGAGAGGCCTGCGTACCACAAAAAAAAAAAAAAAGAAAGAAAGAAAACATAGTAAAGGACAAACTAATTTGGATGCTGAGGTCACATAAGATTATGGGTTTGTAATATGTAGGAAAACAGTCTGATAAATATAGAAATGAAGAATAATAGGAGTAATATAGTCAAGTGACAAATGACCCTTAAAGAAATAGGCATGGAGAAACCTATGGGCTTGGAAACTAACTTTAGATTAGGTGTTTGAACCAACCACATTGGTTATATTTTAGTCTGTCATTGTCATATTATTATTATTTTCCCTACATATGAATGAGAAGGCAGCAAAGTAAACCAGAAAATCATGAGCTATAGAGATAAATAAACCTGGCTTCAAATCTCAGCTCTGTATCATTTACCTGACATTTAATTTGTAGTAACATTATATAACTTCATTAAATGTACTTTCTTCCTCTTTGAAATGGAAATTGTAATACGTATCTTCAAGAGCATCATGTGGATTCAACAAAATGATGCACTGACTGACCCATCTCCTACTTAGCCCTCTTCTTTTTCACACTGTGCTCCAGCCACACACTTGATTTCAATTCCTTGAATGCACTATATTCATTTTTAACATCGCCTTTGCATTTCTGTATCAACTAGGGTTCCATCAGGGAAACAGAATCAGGAGGATAAATATATAAATATATATTTTATTGCAAAGAATTAGTTTACAGGACTGTGAGGGCTGGCTAAGCAAATCCAAAATCTGTAGGACAGGTCATCAGGGAGGTCGGGCTGGAAACTCTTGTGTGTGTGCTGAAGCTATAGTTCACAGGTGGAATTTCTTCCTAGCAGAAAGAACTTCAGTTTTGCTCTGAAGTTCTTTCAACTACTTGGATCAGGCCCACCCAGAAAATTGAGGATATTCTCCTTAAAGTCAACTGATAGTAGATGTTAATCACATGTACTAAATAACTTCACCGCAAGACTTACATCAGTGATTGATCAAATAACTGGTGTTTGATTGAGTAGCCTAACCAAACCGACACAAAAACTGACCATCACAACTCTTTAACCCAATGCCTGGAACACTTTGCCTCCTTCTTCATGTACCTAAAGACTGCAGACCTAGGTAGATCTTTTCTGACTGCCCTATATACTTGTCCACTTATTATAAATCTCAGGAACCATGTTTATTTTCTTTATATTTGTGACTGTTTTGTCTATTTGTTTTATTTACTTCCTGTCTCCTACATTTGCCTTAAGGATAGGGATTATGCCTCTCCAGTTCTCTGCTATATCCCACACATCTCACACTGAATTTGGCACATAGTACACGGTAGAAGCCCAATGAATATTGAATAACTTAAAATGTCTGGAAAATAATAAGCATTCAGATAAGTTTCCAACTTTCTTCATGGGCCAGGCTTCATTGTATGATTAATGAATAAGTTAATGGATTATTTTTCTTTTTCTGCTCTGTCTTAAACTATTTATAGGTTTCCTTACTCTTTACGCACTATATACACACACATCCATCACATCCCTTGCCTCCCAATATGTGTATGAAGGCAGTTTACTTGAAAATTTAAACTATTTCATGTCATATTATAAAATGTGATGCATTATGTTTTAAAATTTTGATCATTTATAAATCGAAAATCTATTCATTCCATAAATGTGAATAGGTTTTTGCAGTTTTTAATGTACAGTATATTTGTTCATTTTCCTTTCTTGCTTGCCTATCCCCATTAGCCTCTTCACTTTTTCTCTGTCAATATCACCATTCTGTCTACTTCTGTTCACTCTTGGAATGTGTTTTTAATATATTTATCCATGTTTCTTTAATTATAAGAAAACACATATAGGATTACATCATATTAAATGCTGTCTTGTTTTCTCAATAAGACCTTATAGAATCAATCTGTACTAGTTCTATACCATAGAACTAGTATAGTTCTAATTTAACCTTTTTCATGGCCACATGAGAATATATGGTACAGATGTACCATCATTTTTTTTTTTTTTTTAGCATTTTCTCTATTTATAAGCATGCACTCTATCTCCATATCTTACCCCTACAATTTCTTCAAAACACATCCTGGAAACTTTCATTACTTCTTTTTTGATGGGATATAACCAGGAGAATGACTGAGAGTAGCTTTCCAAACAAGCTTTCCAAACAAATCACATTTCTACCAACAATGACGTGTAAATTCTTGCCACAAAGAGATCATATAGCTTTTAAAATTTTTGTAAGTCTGATTGATGTAAATTGATCATTTTATTTTACTTTGAATATTTGGATTTGTGTAGCAGTTCTCTTCCTACCATTTAATATTTAATTGTCCAGTTGTAAACATAGGTAAGTCTAAATGTTTTTCACTGAAAAGATGCTTTTAAGACCATACTTCTTAATTTATCTTTAAGGATTATGCATGTCCTTTTGGTTATTGGTGTGTCTCCTCTAAGACTGTGGTGATTGAATTTGTCACATCCCTTAAAGAGTACTCTGAGCCCACATTTGGCATGTGTGCTAGAGAAGCTGGGTGGTTACATAATTTTTTAAACTTTTATTCTGAAGACATAAAAAGTAAAGTTTACTTGAAAATTAGACTGCTTTATGTTATGTCATATTATGAAACATACTATATTATGTTTAAAACTTGTGAGTCATTTTGAAGTCAACAATGCTAAGCAAAACAATAAATATCACGCTTATTCATAAAATAGAAATATTTCAAAGATTGATAGAAGCCAAAATTTTTTTAAGTGACAGAATATAAGTGAAGTTTTCTGCTTATTTCTACTTCTTTTGGCAGAAGTATATATGTACTAAAATTGATCTTTTTAGTATTAGTAAATGTGTATATTGTAGAAATAAGAAATTACAGGAGCACTTGTTTGTTTTAAAAATACATGTGTGCTGAAAATATTTTAAAGGTCTAAGCATATTTCTCAGTTTTGAATATAGCAATGCATCAATTTCATTAGGAGATATGAGACTTATACCTATGCTTGAGTATTCATTTCTAATACTAAATGCTTTTCTTTTTTGACTAAGTTATCAGAAACTGTAACTAGGACACACAGCTATGTTGTAAGGTTACATCCAAGAATACATTTTTGATGTTAAATAAGATAATTGTGTCTTCTCTTCATTTAAAATATATGCAAAATGTAAATATAAATTCATATTGTATACTTTAAAAACAGTTATTACACTGAATTCTGGAAAACTTTTTCTCCATTTACAATGTCTCATTTCACTTATGAATTTCACAAATATTTTAGACACTTGTCTCTTGCTGACAATAGCTATAGTTGAATTTCTAATTGTGTTTAGAAAATGGCCCAAAATAGTCATACAACATGTCTGAGCTTCTATATTTTACCTACCTCCCATCCCAGGGCTTACTAATTGGTGTGCAAATTCACCATAGGTTTTTATCAATTGGAATCAGCCAGTAGGGCACTGAAGATAACACAGTGGTGGTAGAAATGAATATGAGATTTGGGGATAAAAAGGGTAATAGAAAAATTAGTTTGGAGGTTTGGCCCTCTCTGGGCTTGAGTTCCCACAGCTATAATATGACATGATGACTAAAGCCACATAAGAGTGCCACATAAAAATGATAGGAAGTCTCCTGTTTCTGAAAGTCATATGTCATGTGTTATCTTCTGTGGCAAAAATCATTTGCTCATCACTATTATGGGGTAATAACTGTGCAATAATTTTGTTTGCTTCAGATATTTATTAAATGTAACTGGAAAAATTTTAACAAACTTACTGATATTAGGGGATTTTGGTGTTTTTTTCCTTAAAACAGATCAATAGACTATATATATATATATATATATACATACACACACACACACAGATTGTCAAGTGAAGTAAATTTGGTATAATAATTATTTTGCTAGTTTTCATGAAATAAAATGATTAAGGTTTGACCCCTGAGCCTCAATGAAGTAGAGTTTGATAAAGACTATACAAAAGATTAATAAGGCCATACAAAAGGAAAATAAGAAGTGAGGTTAAAAGAAAAAAGTCAATGCGGGACTTGTAGTATTTCACATCAGAAGACAAAATGTAAAACCAGTTTTCTTAATATATATTCTCTATAATTCTAAAAGTCTACTTTTTTTTTCTTTTCGTGTAGCATATCCTCCTAGAAAATACCTATACTACATTTTATGCGGGCAGCCTTACTTAAATGCTTATAGCAACAGCACACATTCTGTCTTCTTTCTAGATTCTTTTTCTTTCTCATTAAATAATTCTTTTTATAAATTTCACTACCTTAATCTTTATATTCTAAAACTTGTTAATGTGAAAAATCAATACCTCTCAATGTGTACCCATGAATAAATGCACCACATAGCACAGTCTTTCACTGAGAGAATTCAGGGTCTATGATAGAAGGAAAACTTTTAGATAGGTGTGTCTTTCAACCCATTTCATATCACTCACATTTTCCTTTTCTGGCAAGTTTTAAACATAGAAAATTTGAAATATAACCATATAGGCACACATTATCTACCATGTATATTGGTAGACTGTCAAAAAAATTTCTGTGTTTATCTGCTTCACAATTTCTGTGCTGGGTATGTAATGCACAAATTTGTATTGACTGTGTACACTGTTTTCTGTGAAGGTGAGTAAAGCAAGACATGTAATAAAGCATTTTTGGTGCTAAAATGCTACATCAGGCACCTTAATTTGCTGCAAATAAGACTAAATTAGCGTTTAAAATGAGAACATTACCACCCTGTTCTCCTGGTAGCAATGCAGCATCCTAACAGCATGTAAGCCATCACAAGATTTAGAGCTCAACTCAATCAGTGGCAACAAAATTAGAAATAAATAGGGGAGGATCAATACAAAGTGTTGTCTGGAATAATGAAACAGCCCTTGGCTGGAAAAATCTATTTTATTCTTCCTTTAGCTAGGTGTTCTGGAAATATCTGACCTCGCTCAATAGAAACTAAGTCTACTTTGTTTATGAAGACAAAGAAGAGTCAATAGTAAATACTATATATTAGATGTAAATATAAACATATATATGCATTTATACATATATCTTTTTTTAAGATGAACTGACAGAACAATAGGGAATTTAGGGAACACAGTTTTTTTAATTAAAATTATATTATAGTTAATTCAAATTGATAAAACGGCTTTAAATATGTTAACTGGTCTTATTTTTTCGTGAATGTATTTTTTCAAGTTTAAGAGTTTATGATATTTGCAAGGCTACTTACATGAGGAGCTTCTAATGAATGTTAATGTCATTATATGTGATATATCATGAGAAAGGAAAAATAAGCAAGGTTGCTCATTATATTCTAAGATTTTTGAAGTGCTGGATCCAACTTGTGAACTAAGGAATTTTGTACTGACTGTTAGGAAGCACTGGTCCCTTCCCTTGTGTGATGGGGGCCAGGATACATTAGCAATGTAACTTGTCAGAATATTGGCTCTAGCTTCATTCCAAAAGGTCAGAATTAGTGCTTAGTGGAAGAACCATTTCTATGGCATTATCAAGGGGTTAGGGTCCAATCCTTTATGTTTGCATCTATATGATTGAGTCATCAAGTGACAGATGTCACCATATCAGCCTTCTTTCTTATTTGGTGAAAAACCAAATCTTCAAGTTGCATTGTACGGGGAGATCAGCTTGTTGCTTTGTGACCACCTAGAGGGGTGGGATAGGGAGGGTGGGAGGGAGATGCAAGAGGGAGGGGTTATGGGGATATATGTATACGTATAGCTGATTGACTTTGTTAGACAGCAGAAACTAACACAACATTGTAAAGCAATTATACTCCAATAAAGATGTTTAAAAAAAAAAAAACCTTCCCTTTGATAACAGAGGTGGGAGTGAAGTCTTAGTGTCCAAGCCTTTCAGTTGACCAGACTGAGTTATCATAAGCCATGAACCTAAGCCAGTTTCTATAATATTTTGAGGAAGGAAACCACTTTTCTAGCAGGCCAGTCAGAAGATGATCAGTCATAAGAAGTTATCTTTCCTTTCAACATTTTTTTGTTTGAAAATGACTTATAAAACAACTGGCTCTTGGATATTAAATAAAATGGGTGCTTATCTGAATTTTTACCTATAAATTAGAGCTATGAAGAGGTGAGACTATTCCCTTAAACATGCCCGATGAAATCTTGAATTTACAGTGTATCTTCCATAACCAAATATAAATTTTAAATTCTATGAGAATAAAAAGGTTTTAATTGAAGATTTTTAAAAGTCACATGAAGAAAATCTTTCTCAGTAAAGACAAAAGCATCACCAGTTTATATAAATGTCTCAGCTTTTTAAGGAACATAAATATCAAATATCTATTTCAAGAGGTTATTTCTTTTCTTATGGGAATTGATACTTTAGATAAATATTAGTTGTTGTAATCTTGTACTTTTGTTTTAATTCAGTCATTATTTGCAATTGTAAACTTTTTATTAATCATCCAACAACTGTATTGTCTATTAAAGTATAATATACACAAATGCATGAATACAACCAAAACACCCCCAAAAGTCATCCTCATTGCTTGAAAATATTTAACCGTAAAATATATTTAGAGGGAAATTTTAGAACTCTTTCTCAAACTTTTTTGAAAAGTTTGATTTTATACTCTATATATAAAAGTGACTGAGATAAAAGAAATATAATTCCTTTTCTTAGTTTTTAATAAAATATACTGATTATTCTGTAATACTTCATCTGTTTTTTCATTACTTTCTTACTGGATTTATATTTTAAAAAATATAAAACCTCAGATACCTTCATTTAAATATATAGTCAGAGTGACTTTACTGGAATGACAACTATTTCAATGCCAATTATTTTAAGTTGGCATTCATTTACAGTATGTGATTTTATAAAAAAAAGTTTTCATAGAAAAAAACTGTAAAAGGATTTTAAGGCTACAGTCTCATCTATCACTATTTCTAATTTATACATACAAATTCAAATGAGCTTATATTTAGTTAATCTACCCAAGCCAGATGTGTAATAAGTCATTTCAGAAAAGAAATACTTTGCCATTTTAACAGCTGTAAGTAATATAATCAACAAGTTCGAATCAATCCTCTCTATAGCCTGTGGTGTTTATGACAAAAGGAGAAAGACCATACCATCTAATTATCGCCTTAGGTCTTTGAATGGTGAAGAAATGTTACTGTTGTACCTCAGCTGTGGGTGATAATAGGAAACAGCTGCTTCATTTTCCGTCCCTTTGCGATGTTACCTGGGACATCATCTATTTCTCAGCTGTTCAGTTAGGTCACTGTTTGTTATCAAAGTTCTTAAACAACCTTTTGGAAGGAACTCATTTTAAGGAATAAAACAGCATTATCCAAAGTCTTTTATGGAGATTCTGAAAATATGTAAAATAAAATTGTAAACTAGATTTTTTCATAGCCAGAATATTATAATCCGATGTACCTTTAAAGTCTCACTTAATTTGGTCCTAGAAGTCAGGAGAGGTTAAGCACTAAACAAAACTAAAGTGAGAGGGAAGGGTATTTTCTTGCTGGTACCTTTTTTTTTTTTTTTTTTTCCCTTTTCTCTGTAGAATTCTTGTTTTTTTATTTTTTCATACAAGAAGGATTAGATATGTGTTTCTACCCTTGTTGCAGATTTTGGTGTGAATTTAGCAGCAGTCATGTTGACTCCATTTTTTTCCTTTTTTAATACACATCACTTTTCATCATACATTAATGCTGCCTGGTTTTGAATGTAATATAAATAAAATCACATTGCATGTACTGTTTTATTTCATGTATTATGTTTGTGAGGGTTATTCCTTTTGGTACTTAGCAGTAGTTCCATATTTCTCATTTTTATGTAATATGTTTTTGCAATTTACCTCAATTTATTTACCTGTTATACTGCTGATGAATATTTGGATTTTTTCCTGTATTTTTGCAATTATAAATAAAGCTGCTATGAAGGTTTTAAGGCATGTATTTTGGTGGATATATTCACTCATTTTTCTTGGGTATATACCTAGAAATGAAGTTACTTTGCTTAACTTTAGTAGATATTACCAAACAATTTACCAAAGTGTTTGCACTTATTCTATTACAGTAACTTTCAAGTTTATTAATCCTCTCTTGTGTTGTTTCCAGACTGCAAATTCCATCTAGTAAGTTTTTAATTTCAGATACTGTATTTTTTTCAGTTCTTTAATGCACTTTCAATACTTTTTATAGATTGAAATTCTCTTGAAAATCTCTACCTCTTAAAATTTTGTCTTTTTCAGTCTTTTCTTAAACATATTATCAATATTTTAAAGTATGTTTGATAACTCTAATATATGAATCCCCTAAGGATCTGTTTCCATAGTCTATTTTTTTAATTGTTTTTCAGTTATCTGGTCATATATTGATTCAAGCCTCTGAATTTTGAATAGTAGCCTAGCTATTGTGAATAAAAACATTTTAGAAGAGCTGGCTGATATTATTTTTAATACAAGATTAATTTCTCTTCTGCCAGGTAAATAGTGGATCACTCTGATACTATCTCGGCTTGGTTTTAGAGTGTCATAGTCTCATGAGGCCACCACTGATAATCTGAATTAAAAAGACGGAGTTGAAATTATTGCTTACTATATTAGAGGAGAATTTTGCTTGTTAGGCACATTCTTTCCAAATAGAGCTGAGAGCAGCATTTATGGATTGGTAGCCTTTCAGAAGTGTGAGTAGGCCAGCGTCAAATGTGTGTGATTACTCAGAAGCAGGCTATTTATTAGTTACCAAGCAAACGTATATTTACTGGAATCATCTGTTCTTTTTATTTTATTTATTTTTATTTATTTATTTTTGGCTGAGTTGGGTCTTCATTGCTGCACGCAGACTTTCTCTAGTTGTGGTGAGCAGGGGCTACTCTTCGTTGCAGTGTGTAGTCTTCTCATTGCAGTGGCTTCTCTTGTTGCGGAGCACGGGCTCTGGGCACATGGGCTTCAGTAGTTGTGGCTCGTGGGCTCTAGAGCACAGGCTCAGTACTTGTGGTGCATGGGCTTAGTTGCTCTGCAGCACATGGGATCTTCCTGGACCAGGGCTCGAATCCGTGTCCCCTGCATTGGCAGGCGGATTTGTAACCACTGCACCACCAGGGAAGCCCCTGGAATTATCTGTTCTTGATTAGTTGACTATCATAAGTGAGAGAATGACACTGATTTGTTGGCTTGTGAAGTGTGTTCACTGAGTTGCCAATTATGGATTAAAAAACAGGTTCTGATGACTACTTATAACCACAACTACAGAATAATCAGTCTTTGCTTAAGTGTGTGAAAACATTTCCTTCCTCAGTGCTTTACTGAATTTGGTTTATTTTTAGTTTTCCTCTTATACGGTGAAGTTCTAACTCCTAGAGTGTGACTCTTATTTCTTAGGCATGGTCCTTCTCCTTCCAAAGTGGCTTTGGCTACCCAGAGCTCCAATATCTTGTCTCCTTAGACCTGTAATACTGCTACATTCAGCTTATACTCTATTTCTGTGCAAAATGATTTAAGAAAAAATACGCTCAGGGAAAAACATAAGCATCTATAGCTTACTTCAAATTCTTCACTTTTCTCAACAATTGTAGATGCTCAAATCCTTTTGTTGAAAAAATTTTTCAAAATATTTTACATATTTTGTCTACATTTATGGTTATTTTCATTAAAAATTTCAGTCCAATACAAGCTAATCCATCAGATAAAACTGGAAGTCTTTGGAAAATTATTTTCAAAAATTAACTCAAGGAGCTTGGTTCAAGATGGTGGAGAAGAAGGACGTGCTCTCACTCCCTCTTGCGAGAACACCGTAATCACAACTAACTGTTGAACAATCATCAACAGTAAGACACTGGAACTCACCAAAAAAGATACCCCACATCCAAAGACAAAGGAGAAACCACAATGAGATGGTAGGAGGGATGCAATCACAATAAAATCAAATCCCATAAACACTGGTTCTTTGAGAAGATAAACAAAATTGATAAACCGTTAGCCGGACTCAGCAGGAAAATGAGGGAGAGAACTCAAATCAATAAACTTAGAAATGAAAAAGAAGTTACAACAGACACTGCAGAAATACAAAGCATCCTAAGAAACTACTACAAGGAACTCTATGCCAATAAAATGGACAACCTAGAAGGAATGGACAAATTCTTAGAAAGGTATAACCTTCCAAGACTGAACCAGGAAGAAA
>NC_041219.1:21328497-21331295 GCF_002837175.3 Physeter macrocephalus
GAACCTAACTCAACATAATAAAAGCCATATATGACAAACTGACAGCAAACATCATTCTCAATGGTGAAAAACTGAAAGCATTTCCTCTAAGATCATGTACAAGACAAGGATGTCCACTCTCACCACTATTAGTCAACATAGATTTGGAAGTCCTAGCCACGGCAATCAGAGAAGAAAAAGAAATACAAGGAATACAAATTGGAGAAGAAGAAGTAAAACTGTCATTGTTTGCAAATGACATGATACGTTACATAGAGAATCCTAAAGATGCCACCAGAAAACTACTAGAGCTAATCAATGAATTTGGTAAAGTTGCCAGATACAGAATTAATGTACAGAAATCTCTTGCATTCCTATGCACTAATGATGAAAAATCTGAAAGAGAAATTAAGGAAACACTCCCATTTACCATTGCAACAAAAAGAATATGATACCTAGGTATAAACCTACATAGAGAGACAAAAGACCTGTATGTAGAAAACTATAAGACACTGTTGAAAGAAATTAAAGATGATACCAACAGATGGAGAGATATATCCTTTTAATGTGCTGTTGGATTCTGTTTGCTAGGATTTTGTTGAGGATTTTTGCAACTATGTTCATCAGTGTTATTGGCCTGTAGTTTTCTTTTTTTTTTGGGGGGGGTATGCGGGCCTCTCACTGTTGTGACCTCTCCCGTTGCGGAGCGCAGGCTCAGCAGCCATGGCTCACGGGCCCAGCCGCTTCGCGGCATGTGGGATCTTCCCGGACCGGGGCACGAACCTGTGTCCCCTGCATCGGCAGGCGGACTCTCAACTACTGCGCCACCAGGGAATCCCCCAGTTTTCTTTCTTTTTGACGTTTGTCTGCTTTTGGTGTCAGGGTGATGGTGGCCTCACAGAATGAGTTTGGGAGTGTTCCTCCCTCTGCTATATTTTGGAAGAGTTTGAGAAGGATATGTGTTAGCTCTTCTCTAAATGTTTGATAGAATTCACCTGTGATGCCATCTGGTCCTGGACTTTTGTTTGTTGGAAGATTTTTAATCACAGTTTCAATTTCACTGCTTGTGATTTGTCTATTCATATTTTCTATTTCTTCCTGGTTCAGTCTCAGAAGGTTGTGCATTTCTAAGAATTTGTCCATTTCTTCCAGGTTGTCCATTTTATTGGCATATATTTGCTTGTAGTATTCTCTCATGATCCTTTGTATTTCTACAGTGTCAGTTGTTACTTCTCCTTTTTCATTGCTAATTCTATTGATTTGCGTCTTCTCCCTTTTTTTCTAGATCAGTCTGGCAAATGGTTTATCAATTTTGTTTCTTCTCAAAGAACCATGTTTTAGTTTTATTGATCTTTGCTATCATTTCCTTCATTTCTTTTTCATTTATTTCTGATATGATCTTTATGATTTCTTTCCTGCTGCTAACGTTGGGTTTTGTTTGTTCTTCTTTCTCTAATTGCTTTAGGTGTAAGGTTAGGTTGTTTGAGATGTTTCTTGTTTATTAAGGTAGGATTGTATTGCTATAAACTTCCCTTTAGAACTGCTTTTGCTGCATCCCATAGGTTTTGGGTTGTTGTGTTTTCATTTTCATTTGTTTTCAGGTACTTTTTTATTTCCTCTGATTTCTTCAGTGATCTCTTGCTTATTAAGTAGTGTATTGTTTAGTCTCCATGTGTTTGTATTTTTTACAGAGATTTTTATTAATTATTAAATTAATTATTAATTTATTATTAATAATTATTATTATATTAATTTTATTTATTAATTGATATCTAGTCTCATAGCGTTGTGGTTGGAAAAGATCCTTGATATGATTTCAATTTTCTTAAATTTACCAGTGCTTGATTTGTGACCCAAGATATGATCTATCTTGGAGAATGCTCCATGAGCATTTGAGAAGAAAGTGTATTCTGTTGTTTGTGAATGGAATGTCCTATAAATATCAATTAAGTCCATCTTGTTTAATGTTTCATTTAAAGCTTGTGTTTCCTTATTTATTTCCATTTTGGATGATATGTCCATTGGTGAAAGTGGGGTGTTAAGTCTCCTAGTATGATTGTGTTACTGTTGATTTCCCCTTTTATGGCTGTTAGTATTTGCCTATGTACTGAGGTGCTCCTGTGTTGGGTGCATAAATATTTACAATTGTTATATTTTTCTTCTTGGATTGATCCCTTGATCATTATGGAGTTTCCTTCTTTGTCTCTTGTAATAGTCTGTGTTTTAAAGTCTATTTTGTCTGATATGAGAATTGCTACTCGAGCTTTCTTTTTATTTCCATTTGCATGGAATATCTTTTTCCATCCCGTCACTTTCAGTCTGTACTTGTCCCTAAGTCTGAAGTGGGTCTCTTGTAGACGTGTATATATGGGTCTTGTTTTTGTATCCATTCAGCCAGTCTATGTCTTTTGGTGGGAGCATTTAATCCATTTACATTTAAGGTAGTTATCGATAAGTATGTTCCTATTACCATTTTCTTAATTGTTTTGGGTTTGTTTTTGTAGGTGTTTTCCTTGTCTTGTGTTTCCTGCCTAGAGAATTTAGTCGTGCCCTGGTCCGGGAAGATCCCGCATGCCGCGGAGTGGCTGGGCCCGTGAGCCATGGCCGCTGATCCTGTGCTTCTGGAGCCTGTGCTCCACAACGGGAGAGGGCACAGCAGTGAGAGGCCTGCGTACCATAAAAAAAAAAAAAAAAAAAAAAATCTGAATGAGATCCTTGCTGGGTAGAATAATCTTGGTTGTAGTTTTTTCTCCTTCATCACTTTAAATATGTCCTGCCACTCCCTTCTGACTTGCAGAGTTTCTGCTGAAAGATCAGCT
>NC_041219.1:21331693-21348401 GCF_002837175.3 Physeter macrocephalus
AGTAGTTATTTCCACTATTTTATCTTCCAGGTCACTTATCCGTTCTTCTGCCTCAGTTATTCTGCTATTGATCCCTTCTAGAGAATTTTTAATTTCATTTATTGTGTTGTTCATCACTGTTTGTTTGCTCTTTACTTCTTCTAGGTCCTTCTTAAACTTTTTTTATATTTTCTCCATTCTATTTCCAAGATTTTTGATCATATTTACTATCATTATTCTGAATTCTTTTTCAGGTAGACTGCCTGTTTCCTCTTCATTTGTTAGGTCTGGTGGGTTTTTACCTTGCTCCTTCATCTGCTGTGTGTTTCTCTGTTTTCTCATCTTGCTTAACTTACTGCGTTTGGTGTCTCCTTTTCGCAGCCTGCAGGTTTGTAGTTCCCATTGTTTTTGGTGTCTTCCCCCAGTTGCTAAGGTTGGTTTAGTGGGTTGTGTAGGCTTCCTGGTGGAGGGGACAAGTGCCTGTGTTCTGGTGGATGAGTCTGGATCTTGTCTTTCTGGTGGGCAGGTCCACGTCTGGTGGTGGTTTTTTGGGTGTCTGTGGCCTTATTATGTTTTGGGGCAGACTCTCTACTAATGGGTGGGGTTGTGTTCCTGTCTTGCTAGTTGTTTGGCATAGGGTGTCCAGCCCTGTAGCTTGCTGGTCGATGAGTGGAGCTGGGTCTTGGCGTTGAGATGGAGATATCTGGGAGATTTTCACCGTTTGATGTTATGTGGAGCTTGGAGGTCTCTTGTGGACCAGTGTCCTTGGCTCTCCCGCCTCTGAGGCACAGCCCTGATACCTGGCTGGAGCACCAAGAGCCTGTCATACACAGGGCTCAGAATAAAAGGGAGAAAAAAAAAGAGAGAAAGAAAGAAGAAGATAAAATAGTTATTAAAATTAAAAATTAAATATAATTATTAAAAAACAATTTAATGTGGTAAAAAAAAAAGAAGGAAAGAAAGAAGATAGCAACCAAACCAAAAAACAAATCCACCAATGATAACAAGCACTAAAAACTGTACTAAAAAAAAAAAAAGACAGAACCCTAGGACAAATGGTAAAAGTAAAGCTATACAGACAAAATCACACACAGAAACATACACATACACACTCACAAAAAGAGAAAAATGGAAAAAATACATATATATCGTTGCTCCCAAAGTCCACCTCCTCAATTTGGGATGATTTGTTGTCTATTCAGGTATTCCACAGATGCAGTGTACACCAAGTTGATCGTGGCAATTTAATCTGCTGCTCCTGAGGTTGCTGAGAGAAATTTCCTTTTCTCTTCTTTGTTTGCACAGCTCCCGGGGTTCAGCTTTGGATTTGGACCTGCCTCTGTGTGTAGGTCGCCTGAGGGCGTCTGTTCCTGCCCAGACAGGACGGGGTTAAAGAAGCAGCTGATGGGGGGGCTCTGGCTCACTCAGCCCGGCGGAGGGGGAGGGAGGGATACGGATGTGGGGCGAGGCTGTGGTGGCAGAGGCTAGCATGAGGTTGCAACAGCCAGAGGCGCGCCATGTGTTCTCCCGGGGAAGTTGTCCCTGGATCACGGGACCCTGGCAGTGGTGGGCTGCACACACTCCCAGGAGGGGAGGTGTGGATGGTGACCTGTGCTTGCACACAGGCGTCTTGGTGGCTGCAGTAGCAGCCTTAGCATCTCATGCCCGTCTCTGGGGTCCGCGTTGATAGCCGCGGCTCGCGCCTGTCTCTGGAGCTCCTTTAAGTGGCGCTCTTAATCCCCTCTCCTCACGCACCAGGAAACAAAAGAGGCAAGAAAAAGTCTCTTGCCTCTTTGGCAGCTCCAGACTCTTTCCCGGCTAGCTGTGGCACACTAGCCCCCTTCAGGCTGTGTTCACGCAGCCAACCCCAGTCCTCTCCCTGGGACCCGACCTCTGGAGCCCGAGCCTCAGCTCCCAGCCCCCGCCCGCCCCGGCGGGTGAGCAGACAAGCCTCTCGGGCTGGTGAGTGCTTGTCGGCACCGATCCTCTGTGCGGGAATCTCTCCACTTTGCCCTCTGCAGCCCTGTTGCTGCGCTGTACTCCGTGGCTCCGAAGCTTCCGCCCTCCGCCACCCGCCGTCTCCGCCCGCAAAGGGGCTTCTAGTGTGTGGAGACCTTTCCTCCTTCACAGCTCACTCCTACTGGTGTGGGTCCCGTCCCTATTCTTTGTCTGTTTTTTTTTTTTTTTTCTTTTGCCCTACCCAGGTACGTGGGGAGTTTCTTGCCTTTGGGAGGTCTGAGGTCTTCTGCCAGCGTGCAGCAGGTGTTCTGTAGTTGTTCCACATGTAGATGTATTTCTGATGTATTTGTGGGGAGGAAGGTGATCTCCACATCTTACTCTTCTGCCATCTTGAAGCTCCTTCTCTATAGCTACTTTTTTTTTTTTTTTTTTTGCGGTACGTGGGCCTCTCACTGTTGTGACCTCTCCCGTTGCAGAGCACAGGCTCCGGACGCGCAGGCTCAGCGGCCATGGCTCACGGGCCCAGCCTCCCTGCGGCATGTGGGATCCTCCCAGACTGGGGCATGAACCCGTGTCCCCTGCATTGGCAGGCCTACTCTCAGCCACTGCGCCATCAGGGAAGCCCTCTATAGCTACTTTTAAATGTCATGGCCATATCAGATTTTTCTTGAGTTCCATTTTTCTTTGACTTTAGTGAAACATACCTTATGTGTTTTTCTTCTTAAGGTTTTTATTGTTGCTTTCCCATTTTTATGGTCCCCAAGTTGTTTCACGGGATTCTTTCATTATTTTTTACTAGTTTACTTATTTTAAAATTGCAGTACCATCAACGCTTGCTATTATTTTCACCTTGAATGTGGCAAAAGCATTGTCAGAATAATTGTTTTTAGGATAAGATAGAATTTCAGTCTTTTTTATTTTCAAATTGAACACATATTAATCTTCTGAAATTTTTGGATTATAGCAGGAGATTAAAGAATGTAAAATGTGCTATTTAATCAAGCAGGATTAAACTTTTCTGATAGTTTATTTGAAAAACAATTCTGTCATGAATTCTTTTTTTGAAAGGAGTTTAATCTTTAGTACATTTCCATTTTGTTAATTCCTCTACTCTTCTTTTAAAAGAATGCTTAAATACCTTCTCAGAAAAAAAAAAAATGAAGTTTCTCTAGCATCAGAAATAAATGAGTTGTGCTTATCCGTCATCAAGTCCACATTTATTGAGCATCTACAATATGTCAAACAGTGTCAATGACTGAGGATAAGGAAGGGCTAAAAGTGCCTCTGACCAGTTTGATTTTAGATAGAAAAATTTCCTTGGTTTTAAATAAAATAGCATCAAATTCAATATGCTTGGTATTTGGGATGTCAAAATACCCAGATAAGGTGAGTCACTAGAAGATAGGGGCTACTTTGTTAAGTAGCCACTAAAGGTAAATAGATTTTACCTGGTGGCAATGGCATTCTCTCCCTTGCCTGTTGTCCTTCACCTCTGCTCTCCTTACCCTTGTCCTTTGTCAACTGTGTGAAGTTCCTCGGGTTTCTTCAGAGGGCCTTTGTGTCCTATTGCCTCCAATACCCTTTTGCTCACTCATGTATCATGCTGTTTTAAATTTTCTGTCTTATGTTAATTTACAGTGTCTTTATATTCTTCCTGACAGTTTGTTTGTTGATTAATAACACTTTCTTAACCTCTGACCTCCTTTATTTAAAACTTGTCAGTTTATTTGGACATAGAATTGCAAAGCCGATTTTCTGGTGCCAGTTTATAACTATATCTCCACCTACTAATCGCTATACCAACTCTCTCCTCCTGGTTTGACTCTGAAGTTCAGAGGAACTTGATAGCTGGGGATAAGGTATACTTTAGATACCCCTTATCAGCTAATAAATGTAGTTTGTTCATATGTTCACTATTTATATTTTCAGCAATTTTGTGTGTGTTATAGGCTCTGTATTTTTTGGTAGAAATACCCATTGAATCTGATAAAGTCACTATCTTCATAGGTTAAGCTCTCCTTTGTGGGGGAGAATAAACACAATGAACTGTACTAAATAATATAGTGTATAATAGTGATAAGCGCAATATTATAGTGTAAAGCAGGATAAAGGGACAGAGATTGATAGAAATGAGAAAAGCTAATCTTCTATATTCTAATATTCTATAAAGAATGGTCAGGTGATTTCTCTCCCAAGAAGAACTTGACCCAGATGGACAAAGGGCAAATGCTCACGCAAAGAGCTGTATTCAAGAGACTGAAGAACATTTCAGCTGAAGGAAGAAGAACAAAAGCCCTGGGATAGAAATGAAGGCAGTTATTTGTAGTATAAAAAAGAGTCTCATGGGATTGAATATAGAGTTGTAAGAACAAACAGAAAAAGACTTGAAATCTAACAGATATAAATGCCATTTTTAATTCCCATTTTGGAGATGTGAGCTTGATGTCTTTTAAAACACTACATGAATGCTGTCTGTTCATTCATATTGATCATTGATTTTCCCTGGAGCACCATGTGATAATATAAGTATCGCAGTTAACATATATTATTCTCTTATTTAGCCATCACAATATCTCTGAGATTATAAAAACAAATGTGCCAGTGAATTTTAAAGGTGAGGAGGCAAAGGAGTTATGACTTATCTAACATTAAGAAATAATCAGTACATTTGGAATTTGTTAGAGATACTTTGCACAAAAACTTAACTTTTAATCACTGGTTTCTATTGATACTATTTAGAAACAATGTTCAAAGAACCAAACGGGTATCATCACTTAACTTCATTAATGGTGACCCAATAACTCAAAATACCTTACTAATCATTAAATATAACATGCAGTATACAAATTCAAGCTGGGGTCAAATGAGGTTTTCCTACCAGAGGCCTCAAATCAAGACTTGAGAACTGTGTGGGGGGAAACTTGCTTCTCTATGTGGTTTCAGAGTTCATTTAACAAGACATCTTCATACAGCATCTCAGTTTTGCTTAAGATACCTTCCAAAGAGAGTATGTGAAAGAGAATGGCATGTTTGCATCCAAGAAGCTAAGTTGTGAGTCCTGAGACTGCCCCAAAAGTGCATACCAACAAGTAGCAGGAATTGGAAGAAGACTTAACTTCTCTTCTAACTCATCCATCCATACATCAGATAGCACAGTCCAGAGAGTCAGAGACAGATTCTCTGACTTGCTTCATCAAGCAGTTCAGACCCTCTACACTCCTAATGTAATCCAGTATTAGGCCTCCACTGATTAAATCAACCACTCTTCCACTTTAGAGGAAGTATAGAGGTAAAGAGAAAGTTGCAAAGAGAAAGCGACTCAGAATTATCCTTTTGATCATTCTTCCTTTCAAAGGTAAAGAGGCTTGAGGTTGGGAGGAATACTGATTCCTCTTGACAGTGCCAAGAATATAATTTCTGAATAATACTCATTTTCTGTCTATTAATACTTGAATAATTATGTGCCATTATTTGTAATACAAAGTAGACATCAAAGAAAATAATAGTTGAAGAGTGCCATGTGAGCACCTAATGACACACAGAAATTAGAGCCACAGTGTAAAGATAATTTAAACTCAGATTCAGAAAATCAGTTGTATTAGTCATGTATTTCTGCATATCAAATTACTCTAAAACTTAGTGTCATAAAACAGCAATATTTGTTATATCAGTTTCTGTTTTTCTAGGAATCTGAGTATGGTTTAACTGGGTCGGTCCTATCGCTTAGAATCTCTCATAAGGCTTCAGTAGAAATGTCAGCTGGGCTACAGGCATTTTAACCCTTGGCTGAGGAAGGATCTGCATCCAGGCTCACTCACCTGGTTGTTGGCTGGGTTCAGTTCATGTGCTATCACAATAAGGGCCTCAATTCCTTGCTGCCTACTAGGCAGAGATTGCCTTTCATTCCTTGCCAAATGGGCCTCTTCATAAGGTCCTCACAACATGGTAGCTTGCTTTATCAGAGCAAGCAAGTGATGAGAGGGAGAGAGAGGGAAGATGTGCAACCACTTCTCAACTTGCAAACAAGACTGTTTTCTCCTCTGTTAAGTGGGGTCGTAATACTTTCCTTAACAAGATCATGTTGTAAGAAGCATGGCAGGGTATGTATGTGAAAGCATGTTAAAAGCATCAACTAAAATGTAAAGAGAAATTAGCATTGCTGTTATTGGTATATTAGCAGCATAATTAAAAACTAAAAATAGAACTACCATATGACCCAGCAATCCCACTACTGGGCATATACCCTGAGAAAACCATAATTCAAAAAGAGTCACTATTCAACAATGTCACAGAGCCTCAAGTGAGGCCACTCTGTGAGCAGCAAGATAGAAACAAGAGGCCTGAAATCGAGTCCCACCACCTGAAGTCTAGTTAATTGTGCTGTGCCAACCTCAGTTTCCTGGTTTGGATAATGTACTAAAGTTACCTAAGATGTTACTATTGGAGGTAGCTGGGGGGTGGGTACTCAACTCTGTACTATTTTGCAACTTGTTGTGACCTGTAGTCATATTAAAGACCTAGACTTAGAGAATGGACTTGAGGACACGGTGGGGGCAGGGGGAAGCTGGGGCACAGAGAGAGTGGCATGGACATACATACACTACCAAACGTAAAAAAGATAGCTAGTGGGAAGCAGCCACATAGCACGGGGAGATCAGCTCGGTGCTTTGTGACCGCCTAGAGGGGTGGGATAGGGACGGAGGGAGGGAGATGCAAGAGGAAGGAGATATGGGGATATATGTATATGTATAGCTGATTCACTTTGTTATAAAGCAGAAACTAACACACCATTGTAAAGCAATTATACTCCAATAAAGATGTTTAAAAAAATAATAGTCTAATAGTGGTATTATTGAAGTAACATATATGGGATAAGGTTTGAATAAGGAACTTGCAAAGCAATATTTTAGATTTTACCAGTAGAAGCTAAAGATGAAACCCTGATTTTTGGAAAATGTGTGGTTTTTAAAATATTCAGTAGAATGAGGGAAACATTCATTCATTTATTTCAGATTTTTTTTTTAAAGGGAACGCTATTTATTTATTTATTTTTGGCTGTGTTGGGTCTTCGTTTCTGTGCGAGGGCTTTCTCTAGTTGCGGCGAGCGGGGGGTCACTCTTCATCGCGGTGCGCGGGCCTCTCACTGTTGCGGCCTCTCTTGTGGAGCACAGGCTCCAGACACGCAGGCTCAGTAGTTGTGGCTCACGGGCCTAGTTGCTACGCGGCATGTGGTATCTTTCCAGACCAGGGCTCAAACCCGTGTCCTCTGCATTGGCAGGCAGATTCTCAACCACTGTGCCACCAGGGAAGCCCTATTTCAGATATTTTTGAGCACCATTGCAGTGCCAATCAAATTAAATGTGGTTCAGCTATAGATCTAAAGTCAGTTTAATTTTCCTTGTGTGTTACGAACAGAACTGAGGAGTTAATAAATGCCTCAAAAGAATATTAGAATTAACCTAAAGCGAACCTCATGCTTTATACAAGTGGAGAGAGGCAGAGTTAAAAGTTTACCTAGATCTTACAGTAAGCAAGCATCAGAGTCATTCCCAGAATCCTGGCCTCCGGTATCTAGGCCAATATTTTCTTTTAAGAAAGAGAGTTGTTTGTATTCCTAGAATTTTTCCCTGTTGAATATTTTATTATTTCTAACAGAAAAACATGAACAGTTGTAAAGAACAATGGAAGAAATAGTGAGAATGAACATTTCATTTGAACAGCATAGATTCAGATTTTTTAAAAAATTATTTTTAGTGTAATTCTATCTTCAAAAAAATGTTTTTGGAGATTAAACAAAATTCTATGCTAGTATTTTTCCCTATATGACTAAAAATTCTACTGAAAGTGCTGAAAACCTTTGGCATTAAAGTAAAGCACTATTTGTTATAGGTATCACAATGAAACTATAGATATTACTGTACTTTTCACTTGCACAAGAGTCCTTCATCAGAGCCAAGAATGAAAATACTTATTTATACTTGCTATTTATAGAAGATTTTGGAACATGCATGAGTGTTTCCATGATAATAGGTATACATTAGCATGGGTATTTGAATTCTGGGTTAAAAATGGTACTTATCACTGGCTTCCAGGTCAAATTAATCTGGGAAGCTTTAAATGACACTGATACCTTGGTCCTATACCTGACCAAATAAATCAGAACCACTGGGGTTGCAGTCAATATATCAATAATGTATTGATATACATTATTCTTTAGGTGATTGTAACACACAGCTAGGGTTGAGAATTCGTGGGTTATAATAAAGAAGATACTAATGTAATCTCCAAAAAAAATGACATCTTCATTCTTTGGTATTCAAAGACATTTACAGTTACTTTCTCTTATAGAGAGCTCTTTTGTGCTAATGGGTTTCGATGGCTTGTAAAGAGTTTCAACATCAAGTTATCTAATTAATGATATTATCATCACCTGCTAACATGAAATAGGTGTTATGTTTCTAACAGCAAATGCTAGATTAATGTCATTTTAGTCACAAGAAGTTCAAAATCGATTTCAATGCTAATCAGTGGTTGAAAGAATAGGTTTGTAATGCAGCAAATGCCATTACCCTTTCAAGCGATTCTTTTTATACGATGCTCCCTGCTGAAGAGAATAAGGTTGTGAGGCTATGATACCATAAAGCAAGGTATCAGACTCAAAGAAAGAATAATAGAAAAAAAAAAAAAAGACCCTAGAAAAGAAAAACTTAAGTTAAAAATTTCTTAATGAATTTATTTTTGCCTACAATAAACTATCGTTTCAGCAATAGAGTGAATACATTACTATTTAAAATAAGAATTTCTTCCATATTAACATTTAGAAGTCGACATGTATGATTTTTGAAGATTTTTGTGTGAAATCATTTTGACTTTAATATAAAATTCTTAAATTCAAAATTGTTTTTGTCTCTATGGCATAATGTTACTTTAGACTGATATTGCTATATATGCCTCAACTGTATTATTTAAGTAACCTAATCAATAGAGAGAAGGCAGCATCACAATAATATTCCTAAGTGAAAATATGATCTTATCACTCTAGTTCAATGGTAATATATAAAGGATCTTTCATGACAGATCTCTCATTTCCAGACTAAGTTTGAAAGATATTCTGTAATTATAGTTAGTTTATACATCTAAAAATATTATCTTGAAGAGAAATTCAGATCAATACAAGGAGATTTTCAGTTGAAGAAACTTGAAGTATTTAAAAATTTGATTAAGAATTAAATCCCTTTGCAGGGTATTTACTGTAGGAAGCTTTAGCAGAAAAAGTAAAAATATTTTAACTTTCCCATTTTGTTTACAATTCTAGTATAAAGCCATGAGTTTTATATAATAAATTCAAATATAGATTAGAAGTTGAACCAGAAAGCAAAATTATTTGTTTCTCAAAGTGAACAAAATATACTGAGAATATTATCTGTGTAGATGCACAGTAGATAAAATGCAGCGTATTTCTTCATATTGGCAATATAACCTGACTTATTTTAAAGCAGAGTATATATTGCTTGTATTGGGTTCTTGGGCATTTCCTATACTGTGTACTCACTTTTGAGCAATGTCTTCTTAATATGATCATTGTGCAGGGATAAGAGCCAAATAAGAGTATAACTGAAAGAAAATGTCAGGCACTGTCTTAACCCATCTCCAGTTTTAAACCATGGATCGCATTATGGCCATGCCCTTGTTTTATTTCTTGTAGCAAAGCTAGATTTTATTTCATGGCTTTCTTTACTAAAAAGAAGTTCTCATTTTTATCAACTAATTTTTGACCCAGTATCAGTTGTCTTTTCCATCCTAATGCCATATTGACTCTCTATTCCCTTTTATTCTTCATTGCAAAATTGGCAATTTTTTGCTTAGTTATAAGTTTCTTATAATGCTTTGTCAAACACAGCTAATAACAGAAAGCACATGATATCAACAAGCTGTTTTTAACTTCTCAAAACCCACCACCCTATGGTAAATTAGCTGTATTATATGTCTTCCAATTTCTTACCAATGTATTGTACTGATTATTTTCCACTACAAATATAGATACTGTCCCATACTTTAACTTTTTCCCCACACTGCCAAATGCCTAACCCCTAAAACAATGCCACAAATAATTAGATTTTAATTTCTGAGGCAGCAATCCACTCATTGGTACCAATTTCCCTTTGGGACAGAATGGGCTAAATTATGCTGTTTTTAAAAACACCATGAAAATCTCTTTTTAAAAAAACAAATAATTAGATTTTAATTTCTGAGGCAGCAATCCACTCATTGGTACCAATTTCCCTTTGGGACAGAATGGGCTAAATTATGCTGTTTTTAAAAACACCATGAAAATCTCTTTTTAAAAAAAAAAAATAGACTTTTTTTGAGAAGTTTTATATTTACAGAAAAATTGAACAGAAAATACAGAAAGTTCTCATGTCCCCTCCCCCACTCAGAATTTCCTCTATTATTAACATCTTCCATTAGCATTGTACCTTCCTTAACAATTGATGAACAAACGTTGATATGTTACTATTAACTAATATCTATACATTAGGATGCAGATTTTTGTTTCATATAGTTCCATGGGTTTTGACAAATATATACAATGCAACTGCTATTATAGTACCATACAGAATACTTTCACTGCACTAAAAACCCTGTGTTCCACCTATTCATCTTCCTGCCCTCCATCCAAGCCCCTGGCAACCACTGATGTGTTTATAGTCTCTATAGTTTTGCCTTTCCCAGAAGGTCATATAGTTGGATTCATACAATATGTAGTCTTTTCAGATTGGCTTTTTGCATGTAGCAATATGCATTTAAAATTCCTCCATGTCTTTTCTTGGCTTGAGAGTTTATTTCATTTTATTGTTGAATAACATTCCATTGTACTGATGTGCTATAGTTTGTCAATTCACCTTTTGAAGGACATATCAGTTGCTTCCAAGTTTTGGCAATTATGAATAAAGATGCTTTATACAGTTCAGTGCAGGTTTTTGTGTGGACACAAGTTTTCAACTTATTTTGGTAAATATCTTGGAGTGTGGTTGTTAGATAACATGATAAGACTGTTTAGCTTTGTAAGAAACTGCCAGGCTGTATTCCAAAGTTTCTGTACTTTTTTGCATTCCCACCAGCAACAGATGAGATTTCCTGTTGCTCCATATTTTGCAAGCAATTGATGTCAGTGTTTTGGATTAGCCATTCTAATAAGTGTTTAGTTGTATCACATTATTGTTTTAATTTGTAATTCCCTAATGACATATGTTAGACATCTTTTTTTTTTTAACATCTTTATTGGAGTATAACTGTTTTACAATAGTGTGTTAGTTTCTCCTTTACAACAAAGTGAATCAGTTATACATATACATATGTTCCCATATTTCTTCCATGTTAGACATCTTTTAATATGCTTATTTAACATTGATATATCATCTTTGGCAAGGTATGTGTTCTCATCTTTTGCCATCTTGTATTCAGTTGTTTGCTTTCTTATTGTTGAGTTTTAGGGTTCTTTGCATATTTGGATGCAAGTGCTTTTTCAGATACATTTTGCAAACATTTTTTCCCAGTCAGTGGCTTGTCTATGAATTCTCTTAACAGTGTATTTGTAGGGAAGAAATTTTTACTTTTAATAAAGTCCAACATATCAATTTTTCTTTCATGTATAGTGCTTTTGGTGTTGTATATAAAAGTCATCTTCAAACTCAAGATCACTTAGATTTTCTCCTATATTCTTGGAGTTTTATAGTTTTACATTTTAAATTTATGATCCATTTGAGTTAATTCTTGTGAAATTTGTAACATTTGTGTCTAGATTTTTTCTTCATGTGTATGTCCAGTTTTTTCAACATTTTTCTGTTTAGACTCCTTCATCACCTTTCCTCTTTCATCGAAAATCAAATAAAGAATGTTGTCTATATTTGTGTGGATCTATTTTGGGGCTCTCTGTTCTGTTCCATTGATCTATTTGTCTATTCTTTCACCAGTACCACAGATTCTTCATACTATAGCCTTACAGAAAGTCTCAAAGTCTGGTAGTGTCATTCCTTTGATTTGATTCTTCTTCTTTAATATTGTGTTGGTTATGCTGAGTCTTTTGCATCTCTCTGTAAACTTTAGAATATGTTTGTTGATAGCCACAACAGGATAATACACATACACATTATGGGTCATTATGAGAAGTTGACCCCTTTATCATTATTTAGTATCCCCTTCTATCTCTGACAATTTTCCTTGCTGTGAAGTTGGATTTGTCGAAAATAAATATATTTTCTCCAGTTTTGTTTTGTTTAGTCTTAGCATGGTATCTTTCTCTATTCCTTTACTTTTTATCTATCTTTGTCCTTATATTTAAGGTAGACTTCTTGTAAATATGTAGTTGGGTCTAAGGTTTTTGTTTGTTTTTCTAATCTACTGTGATAGTCTCTGTCTTTTAATTGGTGAACTTATACCATTCACATTTTAAATGATTATTGATATAATTGGTTTCTACAGTATTTTTAGACTACTTCTTGATCTTTTTCTCTTTTTTTCTTCCACTCTTTCTCTACCTTCTCTGGTTTTAATTTATTATTTTCTATAACAACATTTTTTCCCCTCTCTTAGCATATCAACTATACATCTTTAAAAAAAATTTAGTGGTTTCCGTAGAGTGTGAAATATGCATTTACAACTAATAATTTCACTTTCAGATAACATTATACTATTTCACTGGTAGTGCAATTACTTTATAAAAATATTCCCAGTTCCTCCCCCAATCCCTTTAAAATTCCTGTCATTCTTTTCATTTATTATAAAGTATAATCACCTAATTCATTATTGCTATGAATTGCTATTATTAGCGATTATTAGCAAAAAATATTGCTTTTATTTTGAGCAATCAAGTGAGAAGAGTATTAGGTATATAAAACCCATTGAAGATTCACAGAAATTGAGTAGCTTAACCTCTGGTCTAAGCAAGCAAATTGATAACACTTTTAAATCTCTTAGTCACCTCACCACTGTATCCAGCAACACCAAACATCTAAAATTAATCTTTATATTTAATGATGTGGACTGTGTATCAATATGATTCAAATTAAAGTGCTGTCTTGGTATATCTGTAAGAGCACTCGAAGCATACAAGTTTTCTTTCATTACCTCAAATTATTACTTCGATGATTTCTTTTCAAAATGAAACATGACTTTTCATAAAATAACAGTACTTCTGAGAAGAGTATTAATAGTACTGATTTTACTCATGTGTAACATGTGGCAAATTTGAAAGTATCAGTTTCAAAATTCAGTAATAGAACGCATGAAATACACTTTCAATTACAGTTAGTGTGATTCTTGGGCATCTTTGAGATGACCAAGTTTTTTTCTTTTTTTAAATTAGAGTGTGAACGTATCACTTAAGATAACTGAGAAAAAGAAATCCAGGATATGGTTACAAGTTAGGAGCTGTTCAAAGAGATAAAGAATTCCTTATTCTATTAAATAATCACTTTGTATCCATTTACATTTTTCTGAAATGTTTTGGTGACAGGTCATTCCTGGTTTGTTTCTAAACTATAGAATCTCAAATGTACACAGAGAATTTCCAAAGAAATTTTTTTAATGTATCATTTTTATATTCTGATTCAAGTGAAATGCAATCTTAGTCAAAAAATTTCCAGAAATTTGAAGTTTTTGGTAACCATATATTGCCTATAGAAGAAAACTATAACAACTGAATATTTTTATTTTTCATCTCATTTCAGTAGCTTGGAAGTCCATTTCAAAAATCTTTGTAGGGCTTCCCTGGTGGCGCAGTGGTTGAGAGTCTGCCTGCCGATGCAGGGGACATGGGTTCGTACCTGGTCCGGGCAGATCCCACATGCCGTGGAGCAGCTAGGCCCATGAGCCATGGCCGCTGAGCCTGTGCATCTGGAGCCTGTGCTCCGCAACGGGAGAGGCCACAACAGTGAGAGGCCCGCGTACCGCAAAAAAAAAAAAAAAAAAAAAAAAAAAATTTTGTAGTCATTTTTGGCATTCTAGCTTCCATTTCTTTTATGGAAATGGTACTTCTACTTTAGTACAATGCTACTATAAAAACATTTATGGGGCTTCCCTGGTGGCGCAGTGGTTGAGAGTCCGCCTGCCGATGCAGAGGATATGGGTTCGTGCCCTGGTCCGGGAAGATCCCACATGCCGTGGGGCGGCTAGGCCCATGAGCCATGGCCGCTGAGCCTGCGCGTCCAGAGCCTGTGCTCCGCAACGGGAGAGCCCACAACAGTGAGAGGCCTGCATACCGCAAAAAAAAAAAAAATTATGATTCAGGTAAATATCTCATGAATGATTTTGTATAAATATCCCTAGTAGTAGTTATACTGCATATAGCAAGTTTTAGTATGTCTTTTGGTTTCCAGATTCTATAAAATTAAAGCAGTAAATAAAATGAAAAAATATTTTCATACTCTTTGAATACTGTGGTGATTATTAAACAACCATGATGAAAGACCCAACTACTCTGAACAAAGACTATAACATGTCACCATGAACAATTATGGCAAATTAATTCCATAGTAACACATAATTTTTCAATAAAGAATTCTTATTGTTTTATTCTTGTAGTTCATGACTCAGTATAAGCTCATAAATTGGGGTCTATTAACTGTAAAATGATCTTTGGTTTCCTTTAATAATAAAAATCCATTTTAGTGTGATTTCACATGTATATTAAATAAGATGTATGAGTATATTGATACTTAACACAGTAACTGTAATTGTTTAGTGACGCTTGTTTAGGACACATTAACTTTTTTTTTTTAAACATCTTTATTGGAGTATAATTGCTTGACAATGGTGTGTCAGTTTCTGCTTTATAACAAAGTGAATCAGTTATACATATACATATGTCCCCATATCTCTTCCCTCTTGCGTCTCCCTCCCTCCCACCCTCCGTATCCCATCCCTCTAGGTGGTCACAGAGCACCAAGCTGATCTCCCTGTGCTATGCGGCTGCTTCCCACTAGCCATCTATTTTACATTTGGTAGTGAGTATACATCCATGCCCCTCTCTCACTTTCTCCCAGTCTACCCTTCCCCCTCCCTGTATCCTCAAGTCCATTCTCTAGTAGGTCTGCATCTTTATTCCAGTCTTGCCCCTCGGTTCTTCATGACCTTTTTTTTTTAGATTCCATATATATGTGTTAGCATACGGTATTTGTCCACCTAGAGGAGTGGGATAGGGAGGGTGGGAGGGAGACACAAGAGGGAGGAGATATGGGGATATATGTATATATATAGCTGATTCGCTTTGTTATACAGCAGAAACTAACACACCATTGTAAAGCAATTATACTCCAATAAAGATGTTAAAAAAGAAAAGAGCTTCAGAAGAATCTACAAAAGAAACCAAAACACAAAAAACCATGTGCATAAAGTGTATATTACACTTTTACAGGATTTCTAAGGCAGCAATGCTGTTGCAGATACAGAATATGTTTGGCAAGAACAACAAGAATAGTGCAATTGATAAACCACAAGTGCTCTATTCACTTATACAGGGAGCTGATCTCCCTGTGCTATGTGGCTCCTTCCCACTAGCTATCTGTTTTACATTTGGTAGTGGATACATGTCCATGCCACTCTCTCACTTCGTCCCAGCATACCCTACCCTCTCTTCGTGTCCTCAAGTCCATTCTCTACGTCTGCATCTTTATTCCTGTCCTGTCCCTAGGTTCTTCAGAACGTTTTACTTTTTTCTTTCTTTTTTTTTAGATTCCATATATATGTGTTAGCATACGGTATTTGTCTTTCTCTTTCTGACTTACTTCACTCTGTATGACAGTCCCTACGTCCATCTACCTCACTACAAATAACTCCATTTCATTTCTTTTTATGGCTCAGTAATATACCATTGTATATATATGTGCCACATCTTCTTTACCCATTCATCTGTCAATGGACATGTAGGTTGCTTCCATGTCCTGGCTATTGTAAATAGAGCTGCAATGAACATTGTGGTACATGACTCTTTTTGAATTATGATTTTCTCAGGGTATATTTCCAGTAGTGGGATTGCTGGGTCATATGGTAGTTCTATTTTTAGTTTTGTAAGGAACCTCCATACTATTCTCCATAGTGCCTGTATCATTTTACATTCCCACCAAGGATTGAGTTGTTTGTTTTTTTGATATTGAGCTGCATGAGCTGCTTGTAAATTTTGGAGATTAATCCTTTGTCACTTGCTTCATTTGCAAATATTTTCTCCCAATCTGAGGGTTGTCTTTTCATCTTATTTATGGTTTCCTTTGCTGTGCAAACGCTTTTAAGTTTCATTAGGTCCCATTTGTTTATTTTTGTTTTTGTTTCCATTTCTCTAGGAGGTGGGTCAAAAAGGATCTTGCTGTGTTTTTTGTCATAGAGTGTTCTCCCTATGTTTTCCTCTAAGTTTTATAGTGTCTGGCCTTACATTTAGGTCTTTAATCCATTTTGTGTTTATTTTTGTGTATGGTGTTAGGAAGTGTTCTAATTTCATTCTTTTACATGTAGCTGTCCAGTTTTCCCAGCAACACTTACTGAAGAAGCTGTCTTTTCTCCATTGTATATTTTTGCCTCCTTTATCAAAGATAAGGTGACCATATGTGCATGGGTTTAGCTCTGGGATTTCTATACTGTTCCATTGATCTATATTTCTGTTTTTGTTCCAGTACCATACTGTCTTGATTACTGTAGCTTTGTAGTATAGTCTGAAGGCAGGGAGCCTGATTTCTCCAGCTCCATTTTTCTTTCTCAAGATTGCTTTGGATATTTGGGG
>NC_041219.1:21348539-21363333 GCF_002837175.3 Physeter macrocephalus
TAGTAGAGTCATTTTCATAATGTTGATTCTTCCAATCCAAGAACATAGTATATCCCTCCATCTGTTTGTATCATCTTTAATTTATTTCATCAGTGTCTTATAGTTTTCTGCATACAGGTCTTTTGTCTCCTTAGCCAGGTTTATTTCTAGGTATTTTATTCTTTTTGTTGCAGTGGTAAATGGGAGTGTTCCCTTAACTTCTCTTTCACATTTTTCATCATTAGTGTATAGGAATGCAAGTGATTTCTGTGAATTAATTTTGTATCCTGCTAGTTTACCATATTCATTGATTAGCTCTAGTAGTTTCCTGGTAGCATCTTTAGGATTCTCTATGTATAGTATCATGTCATCTGCAAACAGTGAAAGTTTTACTTCTTCTTTTCTGATTTGGATTCCCTTTATTTCTTTTTCTTCTGTGATTGCTGTGGCTAAAACTTTCAGAACTATGGTGAATAATAGTGGTGAGAGTGGTCAACCTTGTCTTGTTCCTGATTTTAGTGGAAATGGTTTCAGTTTTTCACCACTGAGAACGATGTTGGCTGTGGGTTTGTCATATATGGCCTTTATTATGTTGAGGTAAGTTCCCTCTATGCCTACTTTCTGGAGGGTTTTTATCATAAATGGGTGTTGAATTATGCATATGGTTTTAAACTTCTTCCTTCTTTCATATTTGACCAAAGAAATACCATGTTTTCTCCAAGGATATTTTGTTTTCCTTGTGGGCACACGGAAACTTATTTTCCAGCCTCCATCCTTCTTCTCATGAAGTTAGGTGTTAATATGTGACCAATTTCAGTTACTAAAATGTGAGAAGAAGGGATATTCACAACAGCCAAATTTGGATTATAATTTCTCCCTTACACAATCCTCCATTTTCTGTCTTGGTCCCTCTGCTGATACCTCCTGGGCCATGTGTTAAGGAGATCTACATCACAAAATGAACAAATGGAGAGGGTATGTTTTCCTTATGGCAACCGTATGGATATTGAATGAATACTGAAAGTTGAATAATCAATTTTCAGTGTTAATTCACTGAGAATTTGGATTTTTTTAATACAACAGCTAGCATATGTACCTAAAGCTCATATAACCTCATTAAATTTACATAAGATTTTAGATATAGTGTAATAGAATGTAATTTGTTCAGTGTATTTAAGAGATGTAGTTGAAATTGAGCTTTAAATTTATGATATTTCAAGGAAAGTTTAGTGACTGTAAAAACATCTAGTTTTTGTTAATGTAATGCATTTGTATTTATTATTATACAAAAAATACATATTATCCTATAATTATAGTATTACCCATAGCTGTTATATAGACTATAGTATTACCCATAGTTTTTATATAGACAAGCTATATAGACATTGTACTCTGATTAATAACTCTCCATATGTATGATAACTCATAGATAACACAAATTGAGTTTGCTGGTCTGCTTATATTTTAGCTAAAAGAGAGGTCATTTTAAGGACTATATAAGATAGAGTAAATATAAAACTTCCTCTTACTCTCAATAATTTTAATAAACTAATTAAATCATAATATGTAGCCTTGGATACACTTTTGATCTATTTTCAGTTTAACATCATTAATAATGAAGAATCAGAGTTACTTTGTATACTTGAATGTTATCTTTAGCCTGCAAATTTATTTATAATAGGTGAGTCTTCTACCAAATCAAATGTAATCTATACTGAGATACCACTGATAGAGCCTCAATTTAAGAAATTATTTATGCTTTAGGGAATTACATAATGTGGGTTTTTTGCCATGAGAAATAATAAGCTTAATGTATATTGTATGAGTAGAAATAAATTAGGGATAGATGAAAACAGTGGTTTTCACAGCAGTAAAGTGTTAAACATTTTAGTAGGGTTTTTCTTTTCAGTAGAGTTTTTAAATGTGACTTTTAGTCAAAGTAATTCTGTATGTGTAATTGTATCCATGGAACAAAATATATTTTCTGTTTTATAATATTACTTTGTTCAGAGAGAAAACCCCAGTATAGTTATATATGTACTTCATGCCATAATGTTATGAATGTTCAAGTGCAGTGTAATCTACTCAGCCACACATAGCATGTCCTATATATAATGTTGCTCAATATAAATTATTATAAATATCATATATATACAGTCTTGTTTGTAAAGACTTATCAAAAGTAACTAATAGATATATTTCCACAGCCAACTTTGTGGTGAGTGGTTCAAATCATACTTGTTTCTTAATTAGATAGAAAAAGGGATAGAATGTGCTCTAATTTAAAAAGAGCACTCTCCATGGGAAAAAGAAAATGATCTTGCACCAGGCAATTAGGCATATTTCCATTGCTGGAACGGCTCTAAAAATTTATCTCAGGCACTAGTAAAATGAAAATTCTTCAATATAAACATCAGCCGAACAATGCTTTTTGTTATGGGTGATGCAGAGAATGAAAGCTATATCATGTCCATATTTATCTTCCCAAAAGTTCTGTAGTTTCTCTACAACTCAGAGAAATTGTGTAAAAAGCTTTTGTTTTCACACTTTACTCTGAGTATGAAGCCTAATTATAATATTGTTTCTTTTTCTATTTGAATGTGTCAGTTTTCATATTACGACTTTCACACCTGTACTAGCTAAGATTAAACAACCATGTCATCTGAGACCACCCGGCAACTAAACTGTGAAAATTAATTTCAATTTCACCTAAACTCATCCCCATGCTGCTTTTCCATTACTCCCATACCAGGATATATGTGACTTTCACCTACCAAATGGCTTATTTATTACTGTAGACAATATTCTAAAGGGTTGTTGTAACAAACTCTCATATTTCTGTATAACTTTAATAAACACATTTTATGTTTGAGGGAAGGGTATTATAAAATTTTCATGCTTCGCTTTGACATATATTTAACTGAATTTCTTCGATAAACATTAAACTGTAAAAAGTATTAAGGTTAGCAGTCAATATGTGTGGTAATATTACATAATAAACATTTTTAGGAAAATTTTAAAAATTAATGAAGTAAAAACTGACAAAACTAAAAGAAGAAATTTTAAAAAATCTACACAGTTGGAGATTTAATAATTCTATCTTCATTAATTGATAGACCAAAACCAGACTGATAGACATTACCAGGAAACTACAGCTCAATATGAACGTGTGTATGTGTGTGTGTGTGTGTGTGTGTGCACATGCATACATATGGACATGTCTATAAAATATTTCATAAAACAGTATTTAGAATCCACCAGTACAGCAAAATTGTATCATGACCAAGCAGAATTTATTCCTGGAATTCAAGATTGTTTTAAGTTTGAAAACCAATCAGTGCAATCCATCATATTAATAAATCAGAACAAAAGCAATCATTTCACTAAATGCAGATAAATCATCTGAAAAAATTCAACAATATATGTGATAAGAATTCTCAGAAAACTGGGATAAGAGGAACTCCCTCAACCTGATAAGGTATAGCTAAAAAAAAAGAAAAAAGAAAATAGAGCTAGCATTATGCTTAATGATAAATATAAAAAGCTTTCTGCTTAAAATCATGAAAAAGTCAAGGATGAACATCTTCACTATTTCTAGTCAGTGTTGTACTATGATCCTAGACAAAGCAACAAACCAGAGAGGGAGAGAGAGGGAGATTGAGAGGAAGGGAGAGAGAGAGAGAGAATGGGAAAGAGGAAAGGGAGACAGAGAGAACATGCAGATTGGAACAGAAGAGTAAACCTCTTTTATTTGCAGAGGATATGATCAAGTATGTGGAAAATCCTAAGGAATCTACAAACAGTTACTGGATATAATAAATTCTAATATGGTTTATCACGTCATAAAATGCTAAGTCAACATAAGAAAAGCAATTATTTATACAATTAGAAATTGAATTTTAAAAAACTATCACTTAAGTAAATTTTATTAACATGAAATATTTAGGAATAAATTTAACAATATATGTGCAAGCTCCATAAACTGAAAACTACAAAATACTGTTGACAGAAAGTAACAAATACTGAAATAAGCCTTGTTATTGGTTTGGAAGACTCAGTATGGTTATTATACAATTTACCCTCACTTAGATAATCTATAGATTACTTGCAATGCCAACAAAAATCCCAGCAAAGTCTGTAGAAATCAACAAAGTTATTCCAAATGTTTCTGGAAATTCTAAGAACATAGTTTAGTCAAAACAGTTTTGAAAACAAAGAACAGATTTAGAGAACAAACACTACCTAATTCCCTGGCATACTGTAAAACTACATTAATCAATACAGTGCAGTATTGGTATAAGTATAGATATATGGATCAATGAAACACAATACAGTCCAGAAATAGACCCACACTTATACAGTCAATTGATTTTAAACAAATATGTGGAAGTAATTCAATGAAGGAAAGGCTACACTTTTCAACAAATTGTCCTGGAAAAACTGGACATTCATATGGGCAAAATAAACCTTGAACCACACATTACACCATATACCAAAATTATCTTGAAAATAGATCACAGAACTAAATTTAAAAGTTAAAATTATAACATTTCTAGGAGAAAATAGTGGCGAAAATCTTTTGAGATATTAGGTTAGGAAAAGATTATATTTAACCAGACCACAAAAAACGTGAACTATTAAAAACATTGTTAACAATTTTATCATCAAAATTTAAAGCACCTTCTCCTTAAATTCTCTTTGTACGTATGCATGTGTATATATATGTATCAATATATGTATATATATTTCAAACTTGTATCTAGAATAATTTTTTTAATCTTACAATATGCTAAAACACAACTAACCCAGTTATAAATAGGCAAATGTTTGGAACAGATACTTGACAAAAATAGGTATACTGATAGGTAATATGTTTATAGAAAGACATTCAATATCACTAGTCATGAGATAAATGCAAATTAAACCTATAATGAAGTACCATTATAAACCCATTAGAATGGCAAACCTTAAAAAGGTAGAAAATATTAAGGATTGATGAGGATATAAAGTAACAGGAATCCTTTGGAAAGAGTTTGGAAATTTCTTTTAAAGTTAAGTATACACTTACCATAAAACCTAGTACTCCTAGAGAGATTTATTCAGAAGAAATGAAAACATATGCCCATAAAGATGAATACATACTAGTTGAGTCCATTGATATGAAAATATAAAACTAGCAAAACTAATCCATAGTAATAGAAATGAGATTGCTGCTTTCCTGGGTCAAGCAATTTGTGGGGAAGCAAAGTGGTGGTGGTGGTGTGGGGGCATAGTCTTGAAATGGACCAGAAAGAATTAAATATTTGGGGTAATGGAATTCTTTTGTTTTTTTGGTGGTGGTTACTTGGATATGTAAATATGTCACTTCTAAATGTACATGTACTTAAAATGGGTTTATTTGACTCAGACAATGTGATATGCATAAAATGTCAAAGTGAGACCAGATTTCATTAAATGTTTTCAAAAGAACCAGTTTTCCAACTCTTAAAAAGCAAAATTTTATCACTCCAAAAGAGAAAAAAAATACTAAAAAAATGATGAGTGGATTTTTAATTAGAAAATTATTTAAAGAAAATTATTCCCATATTATAAACCCCCCTCCTACTACCATATCCATACACTAAGGAGAGAATGGGTGGAGAGGTCTTTAAATGTAAAGTGAAAGGGACCACATGGAGAGCTTGGTTAGATGTTGTTATGGGTTGAATTGTGTCCTCCAAAAAGATGCATTGACATCTTAGCCCCAGGTAATTATGAATGTCACCTTACTTGAAATAGTGTCTTTGCAGATGTAGTCAAATTAAGATGAGGTAATTAAGGTGGTCTCTGATTCAGTATAACTGGTGTCCTTACAAGAAGAGGGAAAAGAACACACAGGCACACAAGAAGGGAGTGTAATGGGATGACAGAGTCTGAGACTAAATTCAGCAACCACAAGCCTAGGAATGCCAAGGATTGCTGGCAAGCCACCAGAAGCTAGAAAAAGATGCAGAAACCTTTCTCCCTGTTTTCAGGGGGAGCATGACCCTGTCAACACCTTGATTTCAGAATTCTAGTCTTCAGAACAGTGAGACAATAAACTTCTATTGTTCTTAGTCACTCAGTTTGTGGTTTTTTGCTACATCAAGCCTAGGAAACGAATAAAGATATTTTCATTAACTGAGATTATAAATTTCATAGAGGAAATCTAAGAGGATGAGATATTTTGACTAGCTATTCCAATGATTGGAGTATGGAGCAAGCTGCTTCTGTGTTGGATTCAGCTTTTATTCGTATATTTAATCAGGCCAAAGACTGTGTAATTGTTCCTTGTGGACCACATGTAGTCCATTTGGGAGATAACCAGGATGGGGTGAAGTCCTGCCCAAGTCAACAGGATTGTCTTCAGGGAAGACAAAGAAATTATATGGTGTATTGCTGGAAAGCCAGACTCTGGAAAAGAATTACCAGGGAAGGATAATTATCAAGTCAATATCGAGTCAGTAGTGTTTTAGTTGATGGGACCAGAATGCATAAAGGAGAGAAGGAGTAAGCTTTAAATATTGGTAAAGCACAAAATTTTCTAAATTCTTCATGAAAGTAGACAACAAGTAGGAATTTTATATATCCTTTAGCTTTCTTATTTTTGCTCTGATTCTAGAGGGCACAGAAACAGCAGCTAGTGAGTGGCAAATGAAGAGAGCAAGAAAGAATAAAGGCTCCAACTATTTGCTCTTCTTACAAGGCAGAGGACCTGCCTCTAACCTGCACTAGTTAGGGGAAGAATGGAAAAAAAAATAAGATTAATGTTTAATTTAGATTTAAGTGTTGAGTGATGCACTTATATTCTTTTTCAGATTCTTTTCCATCATAGGTTACTACAAGATGTTGAATATAGTTCCCTGTACTCTACAGTAGATCCTTGTTGTATATCTATCTTTAATATATACTAGTGTGGATCTATTAATCCCAAACTCCTAATTTATCTCTCCCAGCCCTTTTTCCCTTTGGTAACCATAAATATGTTTTCCATGTCTGAGTCTTTCTGTTTTATAAATAAGTTCACTTGTATCTTTCTTTAGATTCCACATATAAGTGATATCATATATTTGTCTTTCTCTGCCTGACTTATTTCACTCAGTAACTTGGTATAATAATCTCTAGGTCCATCCCTGTTGTATTAGTTCATTCTTTTTATGACTTAGTAACATTCCATTATACATATGTGTGAGTGTGTATATATATATATATATATATATATATACACACACACACACATATATATATATATTCACACACCACATCTTGTGAATCCATTCATCTGTCAATGGATATTTAGGTTGCTTCCATGTGTTGGCTATTGTAAACAGTGCTGCTATTAACATGGGGTGCATGATTCTTTTCAAATTAGAGTTTTCATCTTTTCTGGATATATGACTAGGAGTGGGATGGCTGGATCATATAGCAACTCTATTTTTAGTTTTCTAAGGAGCCTCCATACTGTTCTCCACAGTGGCTGCACCAATTTACATTCCCACCAAGAGTGTAGGAGGGTTCCCTTTTCTCCACACCCTCTCCAGCATTTATTATTTGCAGACTTTTTAATGTTGGCCAGACTGCTGGTGTGAGGTGACAACTCACTGTAGTTTTGATTTGCATTTCTCTAATAATTAGCGATGTTGAGCATCTTTTTATGTGCCTATTGGCCATCTGTATGTCTTCTTTGGAGAAATGTCTATTTACATCTTCTCCCCATTTTTTGTTTGGGTTGTTTGTTTTGTTATTGAGCTTTATGAGCTGTTTGTATACTTTGGCAATTAGGCCCTTGGTGGTCGCATCATTTGCAAATATTTTCTCCCATTCCTTAGGCTATCTTTTCACTTTGTTTATGGTTTCCTTTGATATGCAAAAGCTTTTAAGTTTAATTAGGACTCATTTGTTTATTTTACTTTTGTTTCCATTATTCTAAGAGACAGATCCCAAAAATATCGCTGTGATTTATGTTAGTGTCCTGCCTATGTTTTCCTCTAGTTTTATGGTATCTCTTCTTACATTTAGGTCTTTAATCCATTTTGAGTTTATTTTTATATATGGGATTAGAGACTGTTCTAATTTCATTCTTTTACATGTAGCTGTCCAGTTTTCCCAGAACCACTTTTTGAAAAGACTGTCTTTTCTCTATTGTATATTCTTGTCTCTTTGTCATAGATTAATTGACCGTATATGTGTGGGTTTATTCCTGAGCTTTCTATCCTGTTCCACTGATCTATGTGTCTGTTTTTATGCCATTGCCATACTGTTTCGATTACTGTAGCTTCGTACTATAGTCTGAAGTCAGGGAGCATAAATCCTTCAGCTCTGTTCTTTTCTCAAGATAGTTTTGGCCATTCAGGGTCTTTTGTGTTTCCATACAAATTTTAATTTTTTTGTCCTAGTTCTGTGAAAAATGCCCTTGGTAATTTGATAGGGATTGCATTGAATCTGTAGATTGCCTTGGGTAGTACGGTCATTTTAACAGTATTGATTCTTCCAATCTAAGAATACCTTTCCATCTGTTTGTCATCTTAAATTTCTTTCATCAGCATCTTATAGTTTTCAGGGTACAGGTCTTTTGCCTCCTTAGGTAGGTTTATTCCTAGGCATTTTATTCTTTTTGATTCAATGGTAAATGGGATTGTTTCCTTAATTTCTCTTTCTGCTATTTCATTGTTAGTGTATAGAAATGCAACAGATTTCTGTATATATATTTTGTATCCTGCAACTTTACTGAATGCATTGCTGAGCTCTAGTATTTTTCTGGTGGCATCTTTAGGATTTTCTATGTACAGATGTCATCTGCAGACAGTGACAGTTTTACTTCTTCCTTTCCAATTTAGATTCCTTTCATTTGTTTTTCTTCTCTGATTGCTGTTGCTAGGACTTCCAAAATTTAATAAAAGTGGCAAGAGTGGGCATTCCTGATCTCAGAGGGAATGCTTTCAGCTTTTCACCATTGAGTAGGATGTTAGCTGTGAGTTTTTCATATATGGCCTTTATTATGTTGAGGTAGTTTCCCTCTATGCCCACTTTCTGGAGAGTTTTTATCATAAATGAATGTTGAATTTTTTCAAAAGCTTTTTCTGCATCCATTTAGATGATCATATGGTTTTTATTCAATTTGTTAATATGGTGTATCACATTAATTGTTTTGCAGATATTGAAATATCCTTGCATCCTTGAGATAAATCACAGTTGATCATGGTGTATGATCCTTTCAAATTATGGTTGGATTTGGTTTGCTAGTAATTTGTTGAGGGTTTTTGCATCTATGTTCATCAGTGATATTAACCTGTAACCTTTTTTTGTGACATCTTTGTCTAGTTTTGGTATCAAGGTGATGGTGGCCTCATAGAATGAGTTTGGAAGTGTTCCTTCCTCTGCAATTTTTTGGAATTGTTTCAGAAGGATAGGTGTTAACTCTTCTCTAAACCTTTGGGCACATTCACCTGTGAAGCCATCTGGTCCTGGACATTTGTTTGCTGGGAGTTTTTAAATTACTGATTCAATTTCAGTACTGGTAATTAGTGTGTTCATATTTTCTATTTCTTCCCGGTTCAGTCTTGGGAGATTGTACCTTTCAAGTATTTGTCCATTTCTTTTAGGTTGTCCATTTTATTGGCATATATTTGCTCATAGTAGTCACTTATGATCCTTTGTATTCCTGTGGTGTTGATTGTAACTTCCCCTTTTTCTTTTCTGATTTTATTTATTTGAACACTCTTTTTTTCTTGATGAGTCTGGCTGAAGGCTTATCAATTTTGTTTATCTTTTCAAAGAACCAGCTTTTAGTTTCATTCATTCTTTTCCATTGTTTTTTTATTCACTATTTTATTAATTTCATCTCTGATCTTTATTATTTCTTTCTTTTTATTAACTTTGAATCTTGATGGGTAGAGTCCTTAGTTGTAGGTTTTCCCATTTCATTACTTTGAATATATCGTGTGAGTTCCTTCTGTCCTGCAGAGTTTCTGCTAAAAAAATCAGCTAATAACCTCATAGGAGTTTCTTGTATGTTATTTGCTGGTTTTCCTTTGCTGCTTTTAATAGTCTCTAACTTTTGTCATTTTAATTACAATGCATCTTGGTGTCTTACTCTTTGGATTTATCCTGTATGGTAGTCTTTGTGCTTCCTAGACTTGGGTGACTGTTTCCTTTCCCATGTTAGGGAAGGTTTCAACTATTATGTTTTCAAATATGTTCTCAGACCCTTTTTTCTCTCTCTTCTCCTTCTGGGACCCCTATATTGCTAATATTAGTATGATTAATGTTGTCCCAAACGTCTCTTGAAATGTCTTTATTTCTTTTCATTCTTTTTTCCATTCAGCAGCAGTGATTTCCACTACTGTCTTCCAGCTCATTGATCTGTTCTTGGGACCCCTATATTGCTAATATTAGTATGATTAATGTTGTCCCAAACGTCTCTTGAAATGTCTTTATTTCTTTTCATTCTTTTTTCCATTCAGCAGCAGTGATTTCCACTACTGTCTTCCAGCTCATTGGTCTGTTCTTCTGTATCACTTAATCTACTATTGATTCCTTCTAGTGTATTTTTCATTTCAGATATTGTATTTTTTATCTCTGGTTGTTCTTTATATTTTCTAACTCTTGGTTGAAAACTTCTAACTTCTCATTCTGTGCATTCATTCTTCTCCCAAGTTCTTTGATCATCTTTACAATCATGACTCTGAACTCTTTCTTGGGTAGATTGCCTATCTTCTCTTCACTTAGCTCTTCTTCTGGGGTTTTAACTTATTCCTTAGTCTGGAACATGTTCCCTTGCCACCTCATTTTGTCTAAGTTGCTACTGGTATTTTTTTGTATATAGGAGCATCCTATGAGTCCCTGTAGCACACTCCTCTCTTGTCACCCAAGTTATATGCTCTAGGGATTCCCTCTAAGAGGGCTGCATGGGTCCTTCTGTTTTGGTGGTTTATGTGGGCAGTTTGATAGGCTTGGTTGACCCTTAGCCTTACTGGTTGCCAGGCCCTGCCTTGTGCAGATGCTGCTGGCTGCTAGTTAGTGGGGTCTGGTAATGAGGCTGCTGACTGAAGAACCCCAGGTGGCTCTGAGTCTAGTGCTGGCTCACTGGAGGGTGGAGTCAGGTTTCAGAAGACTCTGGAGCTATTGCACCCCCACCCCCACCATTTGCAGGTGAAGCCAGATCCTGGGGTTAGGGACAGCCTACTTGAAGGCAGAGCCAGGTCCTAGAGTCTGCCTGCAGGGCCCTGGGGTCTCAGAACTCATATTAGCTCTTTGAGGAGGAGAGGGACTTTTCCTGACATAGTTGGATATAGGGTCAGGGTTTTCACAAAGCTTGTGTTGGCCTGCTAGTGGACAGGGCCAGTGCCCAACCAGGTTAGGGTCTAGGCTGCTGTAAGCAGTCTGGGTCCCAGGCTGCGGAATTGTGGTTTTCCTCCATCTAGTGCTGCCCCCTGGTGGGTGAGCCTGGTCTAGAAGCTAGTGAAGGCTTCCTAGGGGACAGGGCGGTGCCTGCTCACTGGTGGGTGGAGTTGGGTCTTGGCCCTCTGGTGGGCAGGGCTGTGTGAAGAGGCATGTCTAGAGGGCTAAGAAAGTCTTTAGGTGCCTGCTGATGGGTACTGTGTCCCCACTCAGTTAGTTGTCTGACCTGAGGTGTCCTAGCACTGGTGCTTATAGGCTGTTGGGTGGGGCCAGATCTTGGTGCTAATGAGCCAATAAGGCAGCTGCCAGCAGCATGTTCATGCTGTAGAACCAGCTCCCAAATATGGTTGCTGCCAGTGTCTATGTCCCCAGGATGAGCTGTAGCCACCCCTCACCTCTCTGGGGGACTCTCCAAGACCAGCACATAAGTCTGGCCCAGACTCCTCTCAAATTACTACTTTTGCCCTATGTCCCAGTGCACATGAGATTTTGTGTGTGCCCTTTATGAGTGAAGTTTCTATTTCTCAGTCTGTTGGGACTCCTGAAAGTGAGTCCTGCTGGCCTTCAAATGCTCTGGGGGCTCTTCTTCCCAGTGCAGGATCCCCAGGCTGGGAAACTCAGTTTGGGGCTCAGAACTCTCACTCCTGTGGGAGAATCTCTGCACTATAATTATTCTCCAGTTTGTGGGCAACCCACCTGAGGGCATGGGACTTGATTATATTGAGAGTCTACCCTTCTTACCCATCTCATTGTGGTCCCTTCTTTATGTCTAGTTGTAGAAGATCTTTTCTCATAGGTTTCAGTCTTTTGCTTAGATGGTTTTTCTGCAGGTAGTTGTGGTTTTGTTGTGCCTATTGAGAGGAGGTGAGCTCATGGTCTTTCTACCCCACCATCTTGGCTGGTCCTCTCCTTCCACAAGTTTTTATACAATGAATTTTAATTTTAATTTAATTCAAAATGTTTTAATTTGCCTGCATATTTCTTCTTTGTTCTATGTGTTACTTAATTTTCAAATATTTGTGTATTATTATATATCTTTCTGTTACTGACTTCTAGTTTAATTCCATTATGTTCTGTGAACATACTGGGTATAATTTCTATTTGTTTAAATATCATAAAGTTTGTGTTATAACCCTGAATATTGTATATCTTAGTGAATGTCCCATTTATACTTAAGAAGTGTATTAGTTATATATTGCTACATAACAAATTACCATGAAACTTAAAAAAAAATACATTTGTTTTCTCATAGTTTGTATGGGTCAGGTATCCAGGCCAAGCTTATCAGGGTCTTCGGTCTAACGGTCTGTCACAAGCTGCAATCAAAATGTCATTTCACTGCAGTTATCTGAAGCCTCAGCTGGGGAAGAATCCACGTCCAAGCTCATGTGGTTATTGGCGGGATTAAATTCTAATCAGGCAGTTAGACTGAGGGCTGTGTTCCTTACTGGGTTTTGGCCAGATGCTGTCATCAGTTCCTTGCCCTATGTGTCTCTCCAACATAGCAGATTGATTCATCAAACTGTGCAAGCCAGCAAGGCTATAGAGTGAGTTGGCTAGTGAATGAAGTCATTCTTTTTAACCTAATCTCAGAAATGACATCATCACATTTGCTGCTTACTATCCCATAAAAGCAATTCAAGAGGGCTAGCCCACTCTTCAGCAGAGGTTCTTATACTAGAGCTTATATATCAGAAGGTCAAATCACCACTCCCTTTTCCCCCACTCTCTTTTCCCCAGGAAGTGTCCCTGAAAAGAGACATAGTGATCAAAATGCTACCTTGGGCTTACCTTGTGTGTTTCCCTTCTTTCAAGGGTAGAAGTTCTTCAGTTCTTGTTTAATGCCTGGAAACTGTTACCTCATATGTTTTCTCCAGTGTTACAGCTGCTTTCAGCAATGGCAAGTTTTGCACCTGGTATTGATACTTTCTTCATTACTAGAGGAGAGTCACTTGCTGGTATTTTGATTGGGATTGCACTGAATGTGTAGTTCATCATGGATATCCATATCTAAACTCATGATGTCTTAACAATAGTGAGTTATCCAATTCATAAATATGGTACTTTTATCCACTTCTTTAGGCATACTTTCATTTTTTCTCAGCAGTGTGTTGCAGTTGTCAATTTAAATAATTTTAAAGTTATTTTCTAATTGTTTATTCCTACCAGACACATACGTTTATATTGATCTTCATCCCACAACTTGCTAATATCACTTATTTTTTCTATTAAGACTTGCTAAATTTATTCAGATGTTCAGTTTACATTATGCCCATTATACAATGCATGAATATAGTGTGTTTTACTTCTTTTCCAAACTTGATTTAGTTTCTTTTCCTTACCTATTGTACTGTCTAGAGATTATATGAAATAGAAGTAGTGAGAGTGTATATTTTTATTTTTCATATGAACCTTATATTATGATGATAGCAGTAGGTTTTTCATAGATACCTTATCACTTTGAGGAATTTTCCTTCTATTATTGGTTTGCTGACAGTTTTTAATAAGAAATCTGTGGAATTATATTAAATAAGTCATTATGCCTCTTTTGAAATGAACCTATGGTTTATTTTTCTTCTATCTATACCTAGGCATAAAAAAGGGGGGGGGGACTTTTTTTAGATTAAATGACATAAAAACCAAATACAACGTATAAAACACATTTGGATCTTGATTTGGGGAGAAAAGATAAGTGTAACGTTATATTTTGAGGACAAGTGGGAAATATTAAAATAGATTTTATTAATTTATACCAAAAATTACTAATTTTATACATTATTATAATGCACTATGATTATATAAGAAGCTGTTTTTGATTTCTAAATTTAGGTATGAATTATGTAGAGGTGAAATAACATGGTAATTGAAATTTGCTTTAAACTATTGCTATATAAAAAAGCTAAAACACTAAAAAGTTTTTAAAAAAATAACTGACAAGAATGCCTGAGAGTTTTTACCTTTAAGTAATGGGTATCTGTGGATCCATTTCTTTGTAAAATGTGCAGTTTCTTTGGATATGTTTAAAACAATTAGAATGGCTAGCAAGAGTATTAGTTTCTTACAGTTATATTTTCAGGATTTTGACATGTATTCATGTACATAAATAAAATCTCCACTTTTTCCAAGTGTATCTTGAATCTATTCTAGGTTTAAGTCAAGAGACATTATGTCTACACAATAAAACAAAAATGAAAAAAAGTGTGAAGATGCCACAAAAAAGACAATTTTCTATGTATTTGTTGGAGAATTATTATTTAATTGCTAAGAATCCTCTATGTTTCTTCTATTTTTTTTAACATCTTTATTGGAGTATAACTGCTTTACAATGGTGTGTTAGTTTCTGCTTTATAACAAAGTGAATCAGCTATACATATGCATATATCCCCATAGCGCCTCC